>NC_052502.1:45277711-45368713 GCF_016617805.1 Bactrocera tryoni
AAGTCTTTGCTATAAGTCACTGCGCAGAACTCAACTGTACCGCTACTATCGAAATCAGCGTTTCGTCATACAACCTCCCCCGAGACAAATTCCGCTTCATTGTCGGGTTGTATACAGGGCACTGTAGGCTCAAGAAGCACTTGTCCAACATGGGCATATTCTCTTGCGCAAACTGCCGGTTCTGCGACATGGAAACCCAGAACACCTGATTCTGGATTGCCCAGCAATTTACAGAAGCAGGCTCAAGGCTATGGTTCCATCTACATGGACAGTTATCACATCACCTCAGTCGCATTCAGCAGGCTCCTGGAATTCTTCAGGTGACCATATGCGATATAGGGCACGACACAATAGACCGTAGGGCGCAGTGAAGTACCTAAATTTTTACTATCTGTTTATCTATCCATCTAAAAAAGGTTCTTTACCGAAAGGAGGAGTCTTGGTTAAGTTGACCAGAACTTAACTGACAGATGGCTGCTAACCAGACATTGAGTAAACGGCCTATTTCTTAATCGAAATCAAATTGAGTTCACTGCGTTTAACTCTGCGGGTTGTTGTCCATACTCTAAATTTGGTTGTGTGCATTACTAAAATAGCAATCAGCTGATGAATTTTAAGCATTAGCAAAAAACCCAAAATGATGAAGACGAGCAAAAACTAGTTTCTCAATTATAATCTTAATGTAAATTAATTTATGTAATATGCGAAAAGGTTTCAAGCCTCTTTACAATTGTATTAGAAAAAAAAACACTAAGAAAGAAAAAATTAAAATAAAAAAAATAAATAAAAAAAAACTATATACTAAAAAAATAAAGAAATAAAACCAAATAAATAAAACACATAATTAAATAAAATCTAAAAAAAAAAATAAAAATAAAAAAATTTAATAAAAAGAGAAAAAAAATATGGAAAAAGGGTTATGAAAAAAGGTTATAAATAAATATGGAATAAAAAAATTTCGGTCAATAATAAAAAACTTTGCATATTTTATGAACAGACCATAACACTTACATTGCTTCTTGTGCCGAAGTAAGTATGTCCAGACATGCGAGCAAATTCAGTGAAGCTTGAGAGCGGGATATGCGCGCTTCGACCTTATTAGGCAATGCCAGCTCCGGCGATAATATGGCACGGAAATTCGATGAATTCTGCAAAGAAACAAATTTTCAATGACTCAAGAGAAATTCGCAAAATTTACTGCACCACTTACAGCACCACAATTGGCGATCTCACTGGCCAACACATTATAGCACTGCAGCTTGCGCGCGCCACCATCATACACCCACAAAACGTTGTAGTGAGGATCCAGAGCGAATGCAATTTGCGGCTGCGGCTTATCTAGTGCAACACTGCCACTCGCCGATGCGCCGCCGCCAGCAGGACTCTTCGCCTGCTCACGCACTCGTTGACGGCGACGCTGTTGCTGCTGTTCGCCAAGCTGATTGTCGTGCAAATCAAAGATTTGATTACGCGCTTCGTGCATGCTACGGGACATCTGCTCGTTTATGGCGCCAGCAACGGCGGGCTGCAGAGGCGATGCCGGCACACCGGGTGCGCTGCTGGCCACTGCTGAAGCACCGGCGCTTGCGGCGATATTTTGATTTAACTCCGGCATTACCTTAGCATTGCTATTTTGTATGAGCTGCACGAAATTGATTTGATTGCGGTAGTGAGCAGTACAGCTGCCGTCACGGCGATTTATCGAGAGTGTGTGGAACGTAAGTGGTATGGTGGGAATGAGCACTATTTTTGCAAAATAAGTGAGAAAATTATGCTTTTAGCAAAACATTTGGAAAATCCGAGTTACTTCAAACACTTACAAATTGTTTTTTTATTGGCAACCACATTCACTTTCGGCAATATGTGTGTAGTGATGAGCGATTCATCGATTTTGATAAAAGTTTGATCGCCGCTGGCGCCAATCCACGTAGCTTTCTTGCCGAAACTTGGACCCAAGCCGCTGCACATCCCAAATACACGAAAATATATTATTAGCCAATGATTAATGAAAATATCAAAGTGGTTCACTTACAAAACCGCGCCTGGCGCACAGTGCCACAGGAATTTCTGGCGCTGTGTTAGCAAATTCGCAATGACGCCGTCCTTTGCTCCACCACTAGCACCTGTGCTGGCACCACTGTGCTCACTACTCGCCGCTTTGTTTGTTGTTGCGCACACATCCTCACCACCCACGCTTGCGGCTTTATCGCGCGGAAAATCATTGGGCAGTCTGCCCAACTGCCCTTTTTGGTAATTCCCAAAAGTGTACACCATACCCTTGTAGGTCATCAGCACAGTATGATTACTGCCGGCGCCCACCTGACTAATCGCACCCTGCACATTAACCTTAACCGGACCGTTAATCGGCTGCAAATCGCCAGTGCCTAACTGACCATATTGATTACTGCCAAATGTGTACACTTCACCAGCCAATGTGAGTACCACGGTATGATGCAGGCCGCAAGACACTTGCACCACCGGCGAGCTACTCGGCAAATTGAGCATTTGTGGTGCCAATGGTGCAACGCGTGGTGGATCTTTATCCGCATCCGTTGTTTGGGCGCCAACATTCTCCTCCGCACCTGATTTCTTTTCCTTGCGACGCATTATCAAGCTCTTCGAGCGTTGACGATTCAACTCACTTTGTAGCTGTTTATTATCTTTGTTGGCATCGTTTTCAGCCTCTTGCAGCGAGATGCATGTGGAGCAGAGTCCACATTTGGAGCAGCCAGCATCGCCGTGACCACAAGGACAAATACTGAAATCATAATGCCGTTATTAACAAAAACAAGAAAAAACGTTAACTTTGGCTGCACTGAAGCTAAATACCCTTCCCAGTTTAATGTAAACATCCTTCAAGTCCAATTAAAATTACTTAATAAGCAAAAACGATATTTGTGAAGAAATTTATCTTGATTTTAACCGGTTGTTTTTGTTGTAACGGCAGAAACATTCCTGAAGTCACAACAATCGGTTTTACGCACCGGAATTGACCCGGATTTTATCCAGCCAAGGGCTGTTATTTCGGAGATCTAGCCCCGTTTATATCGGTAAATCTTAGTTTAAGCTTATCTTAACTACTGAAGTAAGTTCGAGGAATGATGTCCAGTTGACAATCCTTGGTCGGAAAAAAATTCGTGTCCGGTCCGTTTACTTAGACCCGACTGTCGTGTGAACGGTTTTGATCGGTCAGTTTGTATGGCAGCTGTCTGTTACAGTGATCCGATCTGAACAATATGTTCGGAAATTGTGAGGTTGCCTTGAATAATAAACCATGCTAAATTTCAATAAGATATATTGTCAAAGAAAACAGTCTTCCATATAAAAACTTGATTTTAATCGATTATTGTTGTTGTTGTAATGGTAATCTAGTCCCCGTTAGTATGGTAAGGTTCAGATAAGTTGTCATCGAGGTGATCAAATTGTAGGCCCAGGAAACGTGATGTGTCAACGGAGTTGGACCATAGGAAAAGGGGTGACAGATGTGTAGGGTTAGCAGGGCATGCAAAGAGATGGTTAGTGTCATACGGGGACTCGTTGCACGCTGGACATATATTTGGTATGTCGGGGTCGATTCTAAATAAGTAGGAGTTTAATCTGCTACAATTCTCGCGACAACCCGAGCTGTTCGTCTGCAATGAGTGGTGGTGGCGGAGACATCAAGAGGCATCCTGTCGTAGTCCGAAGTGCAGTATTTTGTACACCACTCTCTGTACTTTGGCGATGAAGCACAGACTGTCAAAAGTCACACCTAAAATTTTATTAACAGTCGGAATTTTGACGCCATCGTCTTTAAAATTAAGGTCATGTCTGTATTCCATCGTTCAGTTTGTGAATATGGTCGCTGTGGTTTTAGTGGGGGAGAGTGTTAAGTTCCGAAGCAAGAAAGTTCGGAGAGAAAGCCGTACGTAATTCACGTATATACAGACGGACTTAGCTAAATATACTCAGCTTGTTCCTATGATCATTTATGTATAATCTTATAGGGTATTCAACCTTTCCTTCAGGGTATAAAAATAAAAAGTATATGTATTTGCTGCACTTACGCGCCAGGTAAACGCTCCTCCACGGGCACATTTAACGTTGACACACATGATACATTGTAGCCGGTGCATTCACGACACATGACGCAAACACGACATTGTCCTTGTACCAACTGATGATCGTCGTAGTCACATAGCGTCGAAAAATCGAACTTTAACTTCTTGCTACCCAAGAAACTTTTCCCGTCAGCCTCACCAGTCATACCCACACCAGAAGCACTGGCGCCACTTTGTAAAGATACGCAATTGTCTTTGCTAGATTTGCTGAATACACGACCGCATTGTCCTTTGTTATTGAGGCCAAAAGTGAAAAGCTGTCCCTTCGAATTCAGCGCCACGCAATGGGCTTTACCCAGTGCCACCTTCGTTATGTGCTGATCAATGAAATCGCTTACGCAGCCGCTGGCATCACAATGCGCCGTATCCTTGCCAAACATAATCAATTTGCCAGTCTTCGTGACAAAAGCGGATGTGCCGTTATTGCAGGCCGCATGTATGACTACATGTCCATCGATTTTCGACATTTTTTTGGGCTTCACAGCTTTTGGCTGTCGACGATTCTTGGAAGAGTCGCCATCTTCACCACGGCGTGCGGTACCTTTAAATCAAATGCTTTATAACTATTTTAGATTGAATTGGTGAAATATTATACTGACCCGTAAAGTAAACAGTACCATCATCGTTTACCAACAAAGCATGTATACCATCGTGTCCGACGGCGATATGCACAATATTCGAAACTTTCGAAATAATCAACTCAGTCATTTTCATGGTGGGCGTGCGTCCAATTGATTTCAGGCCCAACGACGCTGATTTACCATAATAGTACACCTTGCCATTCGATGCACGCACCAAACCGAACTCTTTTCCGCATACGATACCCTGTATCTCAACATCACTGGGTAGTTTCGGCTCGAAAATATTGTATGAGGATTGTATTTTTTGTATTTGATTTTGATTGAGCACTTCATCTTCGAAAGCGGCATAGCCGAGAGTGCGAAACTTTTTACGAGCCAACTTCAAAGGCAGCTCGAAAGGTGGAGACGAATCGCTACCATAAGTATTGGAGTTATTGAAATTGAGTTTTTTCACAACAAGCGTGTCCTAGTGGGGAAAAGATGTGAGTAATTTGTATTTTTATAAAAAAAATTAATTACATATACATATGTATGTATATTTTCCACTTACATCTCTATTAGTGCATATCGCATTGATCGAATCTTCATCGGTGAAAAGCACATAATTGAATCCCTCTCGTATGGGTACAAGATTAACAGAGTTTATACCCTTTATTGTCAGCGTCTCTTTATTAACTAGGTGCAAATGGTCTGCTGAACGCTTGACATTGCGTCGAAAATAGAGGTTACCGCCAAAATTACCCAGCCAACCAGCTCTTTCCTTGGTAAACTCATCATTTTGTGCATATATATGACCTTTAAATGAACCGCTAAAACCAGTGCCGATTTTAAGCAACGAGCTACCAAGCAGCAGATACAGATAAGTGCCATCTGAGGCCATGGCAGGTTGAGTGTAAAGGTTGCCGCTTGCAGCGGCCGATGTTTTTAAGTTGAACTGTAAAGAAATTTTTCATGAAATCTATAAACAATTGTATGGTATATCAAAAACTATAATGAACCTCATCGATAAGCGAGTTTAAGGGCACGCCATGAGTGTGAAAATCTGGTCTTGTAGGCTTATTCAGCGCGGCACTCATAACAGTCCGCTGCAGCGAAGATAGTACGGCAGGCAACTGTATTATTTGTGTAGACAACTGTTTTGGCGACATCAACATGGCTGCTATAGCTTTCAATATTTTTCCCGTATCGCCGCGTGCAATACAAAGTCCAATTAGAGCTGCGCAAGCCATTGCCGACCAATTGGCTTCAGTAGTCGCATTGGCGACCAGGGCTGCTGGCATAGTGGTTAAGTCGAGCAATAAATCATATAGCGGATTTATCAAATCATCAGGTTCCAATTTAAATGATTCCGGTTGTTGTCCTTGTATGACATCTAGTAATGCTCTAAGTGCCTTCGTACATAACATGGGTTGTATGTGACGCGCTTCTGCGATTAGTTCGAAAAGACTGCGCAATCCAGCGCCCACAATCAATGGTACACGCACAAGTGTAAACTCTTTTTCAGTAACTTCTTCAGACTCACTCTCGGCATCACTGTTCGCAGAATCATGTCGAGAGCGTTTTTCCGCTAGCAATCCATTGCCAACATTGGCGCCATTAATTGCTGTTGGCAGCATGCTGTGACAAGAACAGTCAAACAGATTAGTTGTCATACAGGTGCCGGCACAAACCAGACAACAAGAGGAACTTAAATTGTGTAAGCGACGCAAAGAACCCCTGCTATCTTGAAAGAGTGCATAACGTGTCTCTGCTTCTAGAACAGTAGAGCGTATCACGGCGAAAATTGCGAATTTTGATGCATTGGCTTCAAGTTCTATATGTGCCACGGGAAAAGTAGGAAATAATAGCAATTGATCTTTTATAATCGGTGGATCCATGGGATTTACAATGGCACCTGCGTTGCCCTCAAGTACTGCTGCCGCTGCAGCAAGTGCGGCGGCTTTCTTATCTTTATTTTTTCGTTTAGACAATGATTTACGATCATTTTGAAGTTTTCTGGAAGAAACCATGCACTAATTAATATTATACACATAATTTGAAAATTAGTAATAAAGAATGACTTCACAAACTGTGATAACAAGACGTTGTAATATACATACATACATACATATTTATCTTATTTTCTTACTTCGTCTTATCAACATATGTTCGTGATACATACTATACGTAAATAAAATCTCTCATTTCCCTTTTTATTTTGACGTCACGTGCGCACATGCAAAAATGTATGTCATTGGCCTTTCGCGACCTTGGATAAAAATGTAAACATAAACAATCGACCCGGCATTCTTTACCCAGTTATTCCGTGGAAAGTGTAAACAAAATCAGCTGTGTACGACTTTCCGGCTTTTTGACCTACAAACCACTTATCGGCGTATCTTTGTTTTGACCATTTTCTTGCATTCCAGTTGGCAGCTGCGTTGCGCTACAGCTGACTGCCAAATGTCAATAGCCTTGACGTAATTTAAGGGTTGATTGTCACTGCATGCATGGAAAAATCAATATTTCACTGCCCAATGTACCGTCAGCACAGCCCCGAAATTTTTCTTACTGGATATTTTGTAAAATTTCACTTACCGTCGAGTATTACTAGTGTATAACTCATAAAAATGTTCTCCATACTTCAAAGGATCCAGTAGGCCTACCATTTTGCGGTTAAAAGCACTACAAAATGAATTTTCACAAATCACCGTCTGTTACTATCGATTTTTCGTCCTGGCAACGGTGCAAAGGTTAATTTTTCACCGAATCCACTAATTTCACCAACTATTTGTATATTTTTAAGCACTATATTGTTTTACATTGCGTTCGAACTTTTTAAACACTTTTCATTAAAAATAAACCGAATTTTAACAAATTTTCACTGCACAATTGAATAAACTTCCTATCAGCAGCATTATTTTCCAAGCACTGCAATAGGATGAAAGTAGAAAAGGAGAAAGGAATTGCAAAAACCATATCGATGATGCCAGCTGCGTTCAAAACAAAATCCCACAAAAATCCTTTTCCCAATTTAAATTTGGTATTGTTAATAAATGCTTTGCTTTCAAGTATAAAAAATGCAAAAAGAATAGAGTGGAGTGCAATTATATAAGGTTGGGCATTCTTATTCGCTTCTAAACACATTATTTGGCAACTCATAACCTTAAAATAATTTCAATTAGTAGGCTTTGGAAAATAAATTTAATATTACCTTTTTTATTAAGAAAATTGCAGAATGCAATACTACGATACCGATTTAAGCGAAACTAGAGAATCCTCTATAGTCACGTCCACGGATACCGCTTCGAATTGGTCCAAACCGGTGAAAAGAAAGCCAAAAAGAAGAAATACAATTTCGGCATTCCCCAAACGCAAAACCAGACCCTTAATGCCGAAAAAGTTACATTCAAAGAAATTTGTTGAAAATAACCTCTTTATAACGAAAACACCATGTTTAAAGTTGCGTCGTTATCATTTAAAAATTCGTAGACCGTCAAACTTAAGTGTTAAACAAACCGGAGCATTGATTGAAACAATCAACGATGAATCACGAGTGGTGCACTATCTTTGGACACGGATTCATCAGAGAACTGCGGAGCTCGAAGCAGAAATTACTCATCTGCAACAGCGCCTACGTCAGCTACAGGCAGAGGAGGTGGATATCAAAAGAAAACATTGGTGCCGCAATTGTCAGGAAGAAGCGACATACCTACATGCCAAGCGCTTCTACTGCAGCCCATATTGTGAAGAACAATTTTCGAAAATACGAAATCAGCAATAATAGTTATAGGCTAGAACGTAATCTATATTAAATATCATTATTTCGATTTGACACAAGAGAATATTGTATAATAATTTAAAATTAGATTATATATTTTAATTAATATACTTTTATTAGCAATTAAATATTAGAATACGAGATAAAATATTCTGCGATATCATCTTTTACAAAATATGTATGTAAAGTCTTAAAATCTGCCTCTGCCACCACCTCCGTAGCGGCCCCATTGGTTTGTTCCACTACCTCGTCCAAAACCACCGCGGCCCCAGTTACCACCACCACCTGAGCCCCAATTGCTGCCTCCGCCACCACGATTCCAACCACTGCCGCCATCGAAACGTCCACGCTTACTCGGTGGACCACCACTATGGCCACCCCCACCGCCTTGTCGACTTTGGAAGGGTAGCACACCAGCCTCCCTGGTAATGTTGTAATCACCCGCATTCATTACACATAACTCCTTTATAACATTTATAAGCTTCGCTTGTGGCTCTTCGAGTTGACCAATTTCATCTGGTCTATCACATGCAATAGTGATCAGAGTTTCAATAGCCGGTTTCAGCGCTGCCAATGCGGCAGCATGGTGGGGATCCATTTCGAGGTTAAGCCAATTATCTAGCCGAACTATATTGTCTTTGATATAGTCCACTTTGCGACAACCAAAAAGCAGCAAATGTAGTGGCGCCACCATTGTCATCTGCTTGCAGGATACAGCACGAGTTCTTATCTTCTCGCCAAATACGAAGAACGGATAGGGGAAAGTGACAGCCAAGTTGCTGCAATTTACCGAAGTCTTATGTAAAAGTGCTGCCTTCGATTCCGTTGTCAAAACCTTACGTTTCTCCTTGTGTACGCAAACGTTTGGATACAAACCCAAACAAAGCAATGCAGTAGCCATGTCCAAAACCGGATCATCATTATTCGCATCCACTTTATACGATATCATTGATTCCTCAGGAAAACCGGTTTGCTGCAACAAATCTAAAAGTTGACCTTTAGCCTCGGACATAACACGCATGGTTGACAACTGCAAGCCCTTCCACTCGCAAAATTTTATCTCCTCCTCTTCGCCACGATTTTTTGCGTTTTCCCACATCTGTGTAGCGACTATCATAGCAACATGATCAGAACACTTGCGACCGCCCAATAGTTTCTGATGATTTGCCAAACGTCGTTGCCCAATGTCTAACGCAAATATCTCGGAGAAAGTGCTCGAGTACGAGGCCATGTTCGCCAATATGTCTGCGCAGCCAAATACTGAGCCTAATATTAACATTTTACCGAGTCGAGGCTCAATAGGCAAACGCGCTAAAATGCGCCCCAACGGTGTCAACTCATCATTATCATCCAAACAGCGCATATCGCGTAAAAGCACCTCAGCTTCGATAACGGCATCCAATGGAGGTGGCTCTAAAGCCTTTGATAAAAACTGATGAATAGAACCAAGACGCAACAGTTTGATGGATAGTGCCAATTCGTGCAATGGTGTACGAAATATCTCAGGTGTCATGCTCTCCTCAAGTCTCTGAAAACGTGCACGAGAGCAAAGGGTGAAACAGAAGCCCGGCCGAACGCGACCAGCGCGACCTTTCCGTTGCTCCAAATTCGATCTGGCTGCCCAGACGGTGGCGTAACTTGTGAGGTTATTGTGTGAGGTGAACATCTTCATGCGCGCTTTGCAGATATCAATGACGAAAACAATATCGTCAATTGTTATTGATGTTTCAGCAATGTTGGTGGACAGTATGATCTGAAAGTAAAAACAGCGAAGAAAAATTTTAAGGAAATAGTTTTAATAATGAAATAAATATATTAATTTTACCTTTGTTACGCCATCTGGCACTGGCTCAAACACTTTTCGTTGATCCTCTCGTGGAATTTGCGAGTGGCATGGCAAGATGCGAAATTGTGGTCCGCCGAACTGTGAGTTTTGCAAATACTTCATCAGTGCGAAAATTAGATTCCAGCCAGGTAAAAAGATAAGCACAGCTCCCGGTATATTCTTCGATTTAATATGCACCAAAAGCGCATCGATCAATTCGAACGAACATTCGGATTCGGACAACAATGCCATTGCCGTTTTGGTCTGCTGCGAATATTTTGCGTCGCAAACTTTGTTCAAATTTTGTTCATTTGGATCTTCACCATTCTCAGCAATTATAGATTTCTCCTCGTCATCGCGATCTTTGCTCTTCTTGCGTGATTCAGGTGTCGGCATAAACTTTGTCATTTCTACACAATCTTCTAAGAAGAATTGTTGCACGGGGAAAGCACGACCGGGAATTTCTAGAACGGGACATTTACCGAAATATTCCGAAAATAATGTTGTATCAATTGTAGCAGACATCAGAATGACATGTAAATCTGGATATGTGTGCACCATATCACGTAGTATTACCAATAAAAAGTCACTATTTACATCACGCTCGTGAATTTCATCTACAATAATGTGTGAGATGCCGCGTAAGCCGCCCTCAAGTTTGCGCAAGAGAACACCGACAGTACAGAATAAAATGGCACCATAGGGGCGTGGTGTCACCGTTTCAAAACGGACTGAGTATCCAACCGCTTCGCCTAGATTCTCGCAACGCTCGGCGGCGACGCGTTCTGCTACAGAAATAGCTGAAATACGACGTGGTTGCGTGACATAAATATTACAGAAGGCACCCTGACCGGATGCAACGTAATCCTCCAAGATATATTGCGCAATTTGTGTAGTTTTGCCGCAGCCAGTATTACCGCGTATGATAACAACAGGATGCTCATGTATGTTGGACATTATTTCATTGCGCATAGCCGCAATGGGGAGGCATTCACGAAACTCAATGAATTTATGCAGTTCTGCATTATTCATTCGCTTTTCTTTCGAAGTTGTTTCGAGATCTTCGCAGAGATCATCTAAAGTGGCTGTAGCCAAGTAACCCTCATCAATATTGCAAGCGTTCCAAGCATTCCAATTAGGTTGTGGCGGAGCCCAAGGTATAACTGAACCCTGCATTTGAGAGGCATCGTCGTTTTGATTTCTTGCTTCCCTATTGGTAGGGATCTTGGAAGTATAAAAAATATATATATACATTTTTTATATATGACACACACATATATTATATCAATGAATATTACTTACAAGTAAGCTAACACCAGTATTCTCATTTTCCGCTTTAATATTGTAAGGATTAATAACTGGTAGGTCAAGGTCTCGAATGCATTCTTCCACTTTTTGCATTACATCTTCAGAGATTTTGACCGGATACGGTTTCATATCGGCATCGTCTTTGCGTTGCTTCAATGTGCCACTAAAAGCCTCAATTACACCCAAATGATAAAGTTGGCGTACCAAAGACAAAGCGCACGATTTGCTCGCCGATTGCTTATTGGAACCAGTTTCACGTGCGGTAACAGTACGTTTTAGTTGACGCACGAAAATATGCATTTCAGCCATAAAGCTCCTAAACAAATTTATTGATATTATTATTATGAACAAATATAAGAATAAAAAGATATCGTATGTAAGAATTAAATTAAAAAATGTTAATTACTAAACTCCCAGAGATGGTTTGAGTTTCTGTGGTTAGATCTAGATATTTTTTTATATTTATTTATTCTTACGTTTGCTGGTTAATTTAGATTAAGAGATCGGTCACTAAAGGTAAAACTATCAAGATGTGTAAGCCTCAGACTTGCAAAAGCCTTACCGCATGCACGCCTATTGGACAGTGTTCAGTAAGAACTTTTGCGATTGAGCCAAAGTGAGCTTTGCTCAAGGGAAGTAGATCATATGCGTTCTACTCTAAGCCAAAATGATCTCGCAGTCACCCAAGAGCTGGTCGTCGTCGCAGTAACAGTTATCTATCGTCGCTGTGACGTTTGTTAATTAATATCAATCATAAAAAAATCGCTAAAGCTTCGAAGACTTAAATTGTATTCGGATAAAATATTAAAAAATTTTACTTTAGACATTTTTAACGAGTCTATGAAAACAGCATTGACAGCCAAGCCCGCGTACCACCCGATTTTAACTGTTCCGACATCATTCTCTAAGCTTTTTGGTGACTATTTCGTGTCAACAAATACGATAAAGGACTCTTATATCTACTTCCTGTCTTAAATTTTATACTTAGCAATGTATTATATTTAAAAATATATATATGTAATTTAAAATCATAGATATTTATTTAATTTGTAAGATGTAGGAATATCAAACACCATTTTATGGTTATTTTTTTTAATTTTTTATATGATTTACTTACCAATGGCAATTTATTGCGGCGTGGTGAATATAGGCCTTAGAAGAATGCCTTTTAAGTATTGTGGCACTGTGCGTTACTTTGCAAACTTAATATACCCAAAACTACTGGATTATAAAAAAAAGCATACAGGATAAATCACACTGGTGTTAAGAGTATTTAGTTTTCGTATAAAACATTCTAGCTGATTCTAATTTGGACAAAAATATATTTATTTACATTTTCTTTTCGCAACTCAGAAAAAGTATCTAATTTAGTAATGTCCTGAATACAGTCTGTCAAAAATTTGTTGATAACATAAAAATTTATTCATTTCATATAACATAAATAAATTAACTGAATAAACTGATTAAAAAATACTAAAAAAATCGATAGTTAAACTACTTTATATTTACACGGTCAATTAATTATTTGCAAAACAATTTCTTGACAAACTGTACATAGCGATGATACCTATTAATTATTTTAGGCAAACTCTTAATTAATAAACATAGGCGAAAACTTTCAACTGAAATAGGGTTGAAAGTACTCGTCTCATATATGCATGTGATAAATTCAACTAAAACCATATATTTGCAAATTATCGCACATTGCCACACATATGTGAAAGTTTTGATCACTTTTGGTTTCAATTGCAGTTACTATATTTCACCCAGCCTTCACTTTGCCACGGGTATTACATAAATGTTCGAAGCTTTCCTCTTTGATTTATAGATTTAAAATCGAAGAGATGAGCTCACTTAAAAAGGAATAAATTTAAATGAATGTATGTATGTCATATGTAATTAATGTAAATTTTATAAGAAATAATCAAAATAAATCAAATTACCTGGCGTGATCTGGACCCACTGGCGTATACTTGTAATCCGCCGTTATTTTGTTCATCTGCATGAATTGATGAAGCTTTGCTTTTGCATTCTCGATGGTCCAATTGCCATGTATGGCTGCATTTACATCTACTGACTCCGCTTCTTTCATTTCCAATTGTTCACGTGCTCTATCCACTGGATTGATCTCACGCTCTATGGGTTGATAAGCCTGACCCAAATCTTGTGGTCCCATCCCACCATCAAAGAATTTGCGTTGCGAACCATATCTATCACCGCTCCCTTCAGCGTTAGTTGCAGGTGCTATAGCTGCCATACCTGCGTCTGCAGGTATATCAGACGCATTTACTTTGCCGGTACGTACCAAAAAACTCATGAAATCACGAGCTGCATTGCGTTCAGCATCTTTTTTGTTCGTAGAATTACCTGCCGCCACGTAGGGGTAATTCGGAACTCGTACTTCACACAAAAATCGTTGGCGATGCTTTGGGCCTTTAAATAAGTGTAATATATGCAGATACAGATCGATTTTCTACGCCAATGCAATTATGCACACTTACCAGTCGGACGAACCTCAAATTTTGGTTCTACTTTATTCTTTGAGCACCACTCATGGAAAACAGATTTCATGTCAGCCATTGTAAAAGGGTAAAACTTTGAAAATCGTTTATTAATAAAATAAAATCTAAGTTATCTTGTAACAAGCAAAATTTTCTCGAATTCTAAACCGGCACACAAGTTCAACACCAGTGAAAATTATTGACACTGCGCGAGCTGCCAGACTTTTTATTTTTAATTTTAAATTGAATTATAAACAATAATAGCCGATTCACATACAACGTTTGTTTCGAACTCATAAAAAACCTACTTCGAACTTATCTGTTAAAGCCAATGTCGGAAGCAAATGAAGATTTGAAGTTTCTTTTGTTGCTTTAGGCGTAACTAAATTATTGTTGGCAGTAAAATTAGTCGGAAAATCAACATAAATTTTAAAATAATCTAGTATTTTCAACTGAAATACCAAAGCTGGCGGTTGTCATATGTTATTTTAAGGATTCCTCGAATTTGACAGTACCCGAAGAAGGGAGTTAACAGTTGTTCAGAAAGCATGATAGAATATTTACAAAATTCACTTCAGAGGTATTTTTTATTATATTGTATGTTATTATGTAGTGTGTATCCTGTCAGATATATATCGCCAATAAAAATTACAGTGAAACGGCAACGCTGGCGGAAGTCAGCTTATTCATAATAAGCTGGTCGTATAGTGAGTTAGTAAAAACAATCGATAATAAAGTAATTGAAAATAAATTATTAATAGAATATAAACCTATTTTTGGAAACAAATTTTTAATCAGTGAGTATGAATTAATATCCGGTGTCTTTCCAGCAATTTGAACATTATAGTTTCATAATAAAACATAATATTCAGATGAAATACTCCGCCCACTACCT
Source organism: Bactrocera tryoni (assembly GCF_016617805.1). Taxonomy (NCBI): domain Eukaryota; kingdom Metazoa; phylum Arthropoda; class Insecta; order Diptera; family Tephritidae; genus Bactrocera; species Bactrocera tryoni. Next base: position 45,292,682 of record NC_052502.1, read on the forward strand.
TGGAAATTCGAAAACAATGTTTTACAAAGAAAATAAAACTTGGCCTTGCGAATGAATCAAACCTTTGTCTCTTCTTTATACACATATACAAATCAGGTATAACTTATATATATATATATATGTAACGATTGAAAATAATAACGAACTCCTTCTTACAGTCGTAATTATCATATGGAGCACAACAGCTATTCAGACAAAAGACTTTCGAATATCACTAACCCCCGTTGACGCATTTGTTTTCTTAATTGTAGTAATTAGTGAGAGTGCAATGACGTTAAATTGATCTCAGCCCAATTATAATTTTTCGCCTGAGTAGTCGCTTACAAACTTAATACGGAGTAATTGAAAGAAAACGGTAAATTAAGAAACATAAATATGCCCTCTCTACGGCAAAAGGTCACAACATATTTCCGTCAATTAAGTTTTATTGCTGAACCTCGTGATAGCCCGAGAGGAGTTCATAAAACTTCAGATGACGGAAGTTTTATTGTTAAATATTTAGAAGGACGCATGGAACGTCAGTTTATCCCTGGACCGCAAATTTCAAATGGGCAAAATCCAAGCGACCTGCCAGATCTTAAAATTGGTGTCTATGCGACTGGTCCCACCAATATAACTGCCGCCAGTACAGGTCCTGATGAAGGCCTTACTGGCATTAAGCGCTCAAAATTGCATTTAAGTGCAAGTTACGCAGACGATATTGATTTCATTGATACTACTCAGGAAAATGACTGCTTCGAGGTTCGAAAAAGTATTACCACTAATAACCGAAATCAAAACAAATTCAACCGTTATGGTGGTGCATCACGTAAATTAAGTAATAGTGCCATCACATCAAACAACGATCAGAATGCAAATAAGCCATCAGGTATGCGTTCACGCAAAAACTCCAGGACTAGTATTACAAATTCCAATAAAATTCCAAACCATTCAGAAAACATACCTAGCGATTTAAACACCACAAAGGTATCTGATACATCACCAAAACCACTATTAACAAAAGCGGATAACAAGAAAAGCACGGAAAACGCAAACAAGTCCACAACGATTGTCGTGAGCTTAGTGAGCACAAAATTTACCACCAATGAAGCAGCAAATGATCAAAACAACAAAAATATTTTAAATTCGTCTTTGAAGGAAAATATAACAAAAACAAATGCATTATCTCCATCTGTTGATATTAAGGATTCCAAAGAAAATGATACCAAGGACACTTCCACAGAAGTTGATAGTTCCACAAAGGTTATATTAGATAATACGACAGAACGATTGCTTCGTGAAGCGGTTTCAAATCAAAGTGACGTAACCAGTTGCAAGGAAATAAATAACTTTATGGCAGATGCTATTGCTGGTGTAACTGATTGGCGCATGGAAACTGATTATGCCTATGGAATTTCAGTATCGCTCTATGAAAACAACATGTTAACAAAAGAGCCTATGGGTAGTCCTATAGCTGATTGCTATGGTATAGTTGTACGTGGAGATGCAGCGGCTATGGCGCTTGCTGACGGAGTTAATTGGGGTGATGGTGCGCGCTTAGCTGCACGTTCGGCTGTGCATGGTTGCCTTGACTATTTGGATCGTGCTATTTTCGGACTCGCACGAGAATGTATGGCAACGTCGACAACGGAGGTATTTGTAAGTCTACTACGAAGTTTGTGGGAAGGTCACGGCTGCATACTCGAAGTGGGTGGTTCTCTAAGTACACTGACAATAGCCGTGGTACTACCGCTAGCTGATGAAGGTAAATACGTGGTATGCGCATGCAATGTGGGTGACTCATTGGGATATGTATATTCGAAAAAATATGGCGTCCGTGAGTTTACACAAGCATCACATGATATAACATCAATGCGCGACATGCGCGATGCATTGGGTGCATTAGGTCCTGCCGATGGTAATAAACCGGAACTTGGTAACTTAACTTTGTCAATGACGATCGTTGAAAAGGGTGATATTGTATTCTTAACGTCAGACGGAATTAGCGACAATTTCGACCCGGTTGTAGGGAAATTTGCTGAAGCGTGGACACCAGATGTAAAACTTATGCCAAGTAGTAAATCACAAGGGCAACATCATTTAGCACCAAAAAGACAAAATAAAAGTGCTTCATCTATTTATGCACGTTTACATCATGTACATCACAACCCATCTAGGAGCGAAACTGAATCACTGCCAACATCTCCAGCTAATGTACCAACGCGGCCACCACGCACCAAAAAATCACCTTCACCGGAAGTAGTTAATGTAAGTACTGCAGCTAGTGCACCAAGTCGACCAAAATATATGCGTTCGCATACTGTGATAGAACCAAGACGTCTTTCCACGACTGGATCCTCTGCTGGAAGGCAGCAGTATATTGCTCCCAACATTTTACCAAAGATACCAAAATCTATTTCGGGTCTACCCCTAGTGACTGGACCACAAAGACACGCTCTTACACTCTACCGTCTAGAAGATCTGCTGAGTTTTGGCATAAATGGAACATTTTCGCCTTGCACATCAGCTCGTCGACTGTGCCATTTATTAATTGATTTTGCTCGTATGATCACATCAGCCCGTAGGAAAACACTGGAACAACGTGAACTATTTTACAAATTAGCAACGGGTCCTGATGGCATTAAACGTGAAGTCGAACTTAACCGCATGCAGCATCGCGCGGCACGAAAACGTGTCGTAGATAGTAGTGCTTTCGCTGCACTGCCTGGAAAGTTGGATCATGCTACCGTAGTGGCTTATACAGTAGGAATTGGACGTAATAGTAGTACTAATGATGATGGCAGTAGCAAAAGTGAGGAAGTGAACGCTTCTACTTCAACTGCTGCAGCCTTATTGCAATCAAAAAATTTTAATGAAACTAACTTTTAAAATTCTTTAAGAATCTCACAATTCAACATCACGAAATATATACCATATATAGTGCTTGTAGTCTGGTATTAGAAAGGCGAAGAGGTAATATTTTGGCAACTGAAGGAATTAAGCACAATTGAGAATGATAAGTATTATGTGACCTGCAGATTTTTAAACATATGGCGGATTTTATACCAATGCTTTATTTATTAAACATAATATACATACATACAATACTACATGTGGCTTGATGCAATTACCCGAGCTTCAAATGCGGCCAATTAATCTTAATACTAAGCTAAAATCATAAATTTTACTCGAATAATCTATAATGTAGTACGTGTTTTCAAGTGTCATATAACTCGAATAATTTACAATACCACAATTCAGTAAAGACACAGTCATTGCAAATATGTGAAGTTATATCAGGAGCATGGAACTAATTATAAAGCAAGCAGTTTAGTTGCCAATGCAACACCATTTAAAAATATTGTAGTACTAGCATTTTAATTCCCAGTGCCCGAAACAGTCCGTTACTTTGAAAATTTTGGAATATAATTGGAATGGTATATATGTATTACTCTTTGATATAAAAAAAAATATTTTTTAAATAAAGTACTGCAAGATTATAAGGAAAAATATAAATATTGTTTTTTCATGCTAATTAATTTGAAATATATTTTTATATTAAAATTCTTGTTAAATTTTTAGCTCTGCTCAGTTAAGAGATTTCAGAAGGATATGTTGCTGCTACTTATACTTTTTCTTGATCTTAGTTCTCTTATATATTGTATGGTGTTGCCGGATTAGAATTAGAAGATGATATTTAAAATCGCACGTTCATTCGGAATTGAATGTCCATATATTTGGTGTATACTAGTATGCCTGCAAAACCATTGATAAAATAATTAAAATTTTAATCAAAAGAATTGCGCTATTTCGTAAAGCGATTGGTTATTTCAGAAAAAAACATTATATGCATCTGTAGATATTAAAATTTTAAATGGCATCACCAATCTGTGAGACATACAGCTGTAGCCGTCACAAAGTCACTGCCGCCAAAAACTGCAAAATCCATAGGGAAGTTTTATTTGTAGTTTGTAAATTAAAAGTGAAATCAATTTTTTCCTAATAACCGCAGCTGTATTAATAAAGCAAAATGGATTTTAACTCATTGCTGCAACAAGCACAGCGCTTAACCAATGAGACACAGAACTCTGAGGAGTTGCCGCGTGTTGAGCGTACGATTTCGCAAGTTTTGCAAGCGACTCAGGAATTGCACTCACGTGTAACTCAAACAGGCGCACAGGACATACAAGCGTAAGTCTCTATTATTATCTAGCTATAAATGTTGTTGGTAATGTTTTATCGAAATTGTCAGGCATATTTTACTCGGCTCTAAGGGCATAGATCTACCGAAAATTTCACAAAAATTGGAAGCATTAAATGCTCGGAAAACCTTTGAACCGCTAGATCCTATTGCAGACACCGACGTTCGTAGTTTTTTAAAAAACGAAAAGGAAAATGCTATTTTATCTATGATTGAGGAAGTTAATAGAAGTGTGAGTGATAGAATTTGGTACTTATAAGCAATAATTTTATTAAAATCACTTAATATTTTACAAACAGACTTTTGAGGCTGCAGAAAAACGAAGGTGGGAGTGTGTACGTAACGAATGGCAGCAAGAGAAAGTAAAGTTGCTTAACTCATTGATTGGACCCTCGCAGAATTGGATTGATATACAAAAACTGCCAGAGCAAACAGTGCTGAACGAGACCTTTGGCTCTCGTTCATGCCTCAATCGAATTGTACGTACTGATGTCGAAATGTAAGAGCAACTAATTTAAAGCTTTTAACCAATCGTTTTCTATATTTACAGGAAATGGCATATGCACGTGAAGTCTATGAATATAATACAGCCATCATCAAAGGTGCATTTCGACCTAATCTCATACAGAAATTTGCCAAGGTTGCGGAAAGTTTTGAAGATCAAAAAGTTACTGAAATATGGGAAATTATGAAGTACATGGTCAATATAGCACCTGTTTCGAGAAATCGTGACCCCATTCAAAACCGCACACAAATAACACAATTCATTGATCAAGCAAAAAAATATTTGGAGAATAGGTAATTAACGATAAAAATAACAAAGTATTTCTTATAAATTTTACTTATAACGTTGGTCTTGCAGATACAAATTATACATGTCAACAATCATCAGTAGTAATTTACGTGAAGCGCAACGTGGTGGTGTGCCCAGCACTTTTAATTTGGTGTCGTCTTTTGTGGGCCTGACATTCAACCAATCGAACTGTTTTGGTTTACAAGATGCAAGCATTGATAATAAACCACTCTGGCCAATGGTGTATTACTGTCTGCGCTGCGGCGATGTGCAATCTGCGTTACGGTGCATGCAAATGGGCGGGTAATTCGACGAAGAAAAGGTTTTTTTTTTAAATTTTATTGTATTTTTGTTTACTAATCGTTTAGTGCCGGCCATGAGGATTTCATACAAGTGCTTGAAGACAAAATTAACAAGCCAGAACAGAAAATAAATTCCAAATTGGAAGGACAGCTCAAATTACATTATTGTAATAAAATTAAGAATTCCACTGACCCATACAAAAAGGCGGTAAGTACAATAAAGTAAATTTGTTGTAATTAGTCAATTACCTTTCATTTACGTTCTTTCAGGTTTACTGCATAATAGCTGGCTGCGACATAAATGAACAACACTTGGAAGTTGCGAAAACCACCGATGACTTCTTATGGATTCAACTGTCCTTACTACGCCCCGAATCCCATGACAATGCTGAAGTGCTTACTTACGCCGGCCTGCAAACAATGATACTCGAAAAATATGGTGAGAAGCATTTCAATGCCAGTGAACAGCGCCATCTTTACTTCCAAGTGCTTGCTTTAACCGGACAATTTGAGGCAGCCATTGAATTTTTAGCGCGTACCGAGCAATATCGCACTCATGCTGTGCACATTGCGCTTGCTCTGAACGAAATGTTCCTCATCGGTGGACCGCGCAATGTCCAAGAGCCATTGCGTAAGTAAATAATCCAAAAAATTGTTTTAATAAGTGTCCAGCAGTGACTACATACATACTATTTTGCTTGTGTTTATAGTGTCTGTCGACATTGAAGATCCAATGCCAATGCGTCGCTTGAATATCGGCCGTTTGGTTATGTTGTATGTGAAAAAATTTGAGGTTACCGACCCCGCCGAAGCGTTGCAGTACTACTTTTTCCTGCGTAATCTTAAAGATCCAGAAGGACGCAATTTATTTTTGGTTTGTGTCAGTGATTTGGCCATTGAGTGTCGCAATTATGACTTGATATTTGGTAAAATGCAACCAAATGGCATTATGTCGGGGTAAGTTACATATCATATTTATATTACTACTATTTAATCTTCTCGCCTTTTAATGTAATTAGCGGTCTGTTTGAGCAATTCGACTGTGTTGAATTTGATACACGCACAGCAGCTGGCATGGCTGCAGAGGAGTTGGTGAACAAGGGCATGTTCGAGGATGCCATCAAATTGTTTGATATTGCTAGCGTAAGCCATAATTATATTTTAATTGGGATTATTAAATTTCAAACATGTTTTCCATATACTTCTTTAGATGCAAAATCAATCTTTGCGCTACCTGGCCATACTGTTGTCCCAAGTCGTACATCAAAGTTCCAAAAAGGATTCGTTGCGTGAACGTCTGACAATTATGGCGGCTGATTTCAGGGAAAGAATGCGCGGTAAATCCAACATTATTTAATTTAGTGTTTTTTCACAAATAATTTTCTTTTGTTTTCTCTTACAGGCAATCGCATTGAATGCGATCCACAAGTTATTTCCACCTTTAATTTGCTATGTGAACTTGTGTCATTCTTCGATTACTACCACGAGCAAAAATACCAATTGGCTTTAGAGGTACTAGCCAACACCAAACTCGTGCCATTGTCTATGAGTGAATTGGAGGAATGCATAAATAATTTCAAGCGTTTGGGTGGTGAGATTTGTAAAGTGTATCCTGATATATTATTGGCCGCAATGGATATTTTATATGCTCAGTATAAAAGTGTGAAAGGACGTGATACTGGCATTGTTGATACAGGACGTGATCGCGTAAGGGCAACTGAATATAATAACTTTGAAGTAATTTATTAATTTACTTTCTTTTTATGCAGCAACTACAACATTTACGCGAAAAGGCGAAGGCTATCACAAATATGGCTGCCACAGTACCATATCGCATGCCAGGCGACACAAACAAACGTCTTGTGCAAACGGAAATATTAATGCACTGAATTTACAAAGTACGCTTGCTTTTAGGTCTTTAAGGATTAAGAATAAAAAAGAAAACATTTTACACTCAATAAAAGTTAAAAACTGCATAGATTTTAATTTATAAATTTAAATGCAACGTCGTGATCCTTTATTTTATTATTTAATATGCATACATATATGAGTTATGTATGTAAATGCAGTTGCGTGAGCATTACAAAGCGCATCCAAAACCACTAATACGATAAATTCCACAATTGCGTATTGCATGTATGTAAAGAGTACACATTAGACAGTTGTATGAATGTTTTTGTTGTTTTTTTTTTTTTTGGATTATTAACTGTTCCACAACTAACTGTTTAAGTTGTTGCATAACACTGTTTGTCACACTGGATTCCTCTGTGTGCAGAGTGTATTTTTTTAATTAACTTTAAATATTTTCAAAAGCCATAAATTTGAAAATTCCCGTTATTTTATAGTAAAAAAAAAATTGTGCGTTCAACTGTACGACTTATGTACTAATTTTTGATCCTTCCATTCGCGTATAATATTAGGAATGCATAATATGAGTAAATTATGTATAAATACGCATTTGAGCACTCAAATTATTTTTTGTCTTTAACCCATGTATTGATATGATGCGCACACGGGTTCCTGATGCCGGACGTGTGGCGAAGACTGCTGCATGGCTAAGCATTGCAAGTGGCATGAACGACATAATAGGCGTCCATCTAAGGGATAGCAACGCTTGTCGGGCTCATCGGTCAACTGCATGCCACACTCTTCACAGATGTAGCAATCGACATGAAAGTCCTTATCCATGGAGACGACGCGTACTGTTTCATCAGTGCCCTCTACAGGTGTTATGCCTGGAAAGCAGCAATTGTATCTTAAAATTACTTAAAAGAAAATTAACAAAAAATAACTACCTTTGCCACAACTAGCGCATTTTGGCGCAAACATGCGATGATAGTCATTTACACAGTAAATTTTATGATCCACATCCACCGTAAAGGGTACACCATCTAGGCATTCATTGCAGATGCAACAGCGGAAGCAGCCGGGGTGATAAGATTTGCCCATCGCTTGCAGAATCTGTATTAAATTATTATTATTAAAAATATTAAAAACGATGAACGAGCAACATACCATTTCCATTATTAAATGTCCGCATATTGCACACTTTTCTGCTGTTTGCTGGAAACCCGAATACTAAAAAATAGTATACATATGAATATTGACGATTCAAACAGAATTGAAATCAAGCAGTATCCTTACCATATAGTCTTCCTCACAGTAAACGCGTCCATGCACATTATAAAACGCTTTACCGCGCAACGCACGTCCGCAAGAGCAACAAATAAAGCAATTCGTGTGATACAAATTGCCCATAGCCTGACAAGCTTGACCAGCACCCTTCACTTTATCACCGCACGTATGACAAATACCTGTAAATAGGAAGAAACAGCAAAATAAAGTTGTAGATAACAACAACATGCCTGCAATAACTTACCAAAATACTCGCCCTGCTCTTCGCTTTGTTCTATTTCCTCCTCTAGTTGTCGTGTGAGTTCTTCGATTTTGCGCTGCGCTTCGGTAGGACCGGTGGGACGTGGTGGTGTCACGCTATATGGTAGCAGGTTTTTGGAGAGCCCTATAAAGTAAACAAATAACTTGTGTTACTTATCCACAGGCGTAAGTAGTAAGACGATATCCTACCAGTACTATTTTGAGATGGTGTTGGTGAAATGGATGATGCCGCAGCGCCACCCGATGACAAAGGACGTTGCGGTATAGCAAGTGGCGATTGTGTGAATTTACGTTCGCTCATTGGCGAAATTTTGCGTGCACCAGTCAATGCTGATTGTTTATCCAGCTCACTGCCACCACTACTGCTTCCCACATAAACGGGCGACTCATTACACAACTTGCGGTAACTACTACTGCTTGAAGCGAGCGCAGTGGTATTTGATCGTAGGGACTGTACGCCTCCTGTAGGGCTTCTAGCTGGCTGGCGGTGCAAGTTAGCGGTCATGCAAACATAATCCGAACTGTTGATTTCTTCAATGTAATTCGGATTAACAGACACATTGATAATGGGGTGATGTGTGGGAATGTGATGCTGTTACAAAAAAAGGGATAAGAAAACAATTCTAATAATGGCAAAAGTTATGACACTTTCAGTTATTTACCGTATTTTTGATTGGTGTGTGTTGCAATAGCTTGTAATCGTTACTGCTAGCTGTACTAGAAGCCAACGATTTTGCAGGCGATGTTTGTATACTGTTAGGGTGACTGGGCAAGGAAAGGTTGCGATAACGCTGTGTTGGGGATGATAAACCGCTACCACCAGCAGTAGCAGCGACAGTACTGTTTGACGCTGCTGTTTTTAATGAAGAATTCGATGTACTACGCCGATGCATAGGAGATGCCAAGACTGCCATATCCAGTCCAGAATTTTCGCGTATATGATGTGGCGCTAGTGGGGTTAATGCACCATTACCAGCACCGCTTAATTGTGTTGATATCTCCGCATGTTGGTAAATAGTGGCAGTCGCTGGTGAGGCTTGTGGCTGGGCACGTTGTCCGGAATGTGGTATAATATTTTCATAGATAGGCGCCGTGTCCGCATGATGTTCCGGTACTGGCGTATGAGCAAAGCGCCCACCACTTGTGCTGGCATGCATTATCATATATTGACCACGCGACGGATTTGCTGTGGGACTTTGAGGTTGTGCGCGTTTATGTGTAGATTCGAAGTACGAGTCTGTTGGAATACCAACAGCGCCGCCGCAAAATTCGAGATTTTCGTATACTGGAGATTGTTTCGTTGATAACTTTTTTTCATACATGACATTGCGTCCAGTATATAGAGGACTATTGCCTGCCGTCGGACCGATACCATTGGACACTGGTTGGGAAATTGGAACATTGTTTATATTCGCATCAGCGGCCAACTGCTCAATTGGACGGGGTGTGGCATATTTAGAAGAAGCAATTATATTTGTGCGCTCGTATAACTTATACTCCTCTGCAGATTGTTGTTGTATAGGAGTGTTGCCTGCATGCTGTCGTATATAATTTGCTACTGCAGGGTATTTGGGTGAGTTAAGCGCACTTTTATCCTCCCCCATTTGTAAACGTTGCATTGCTTCACTGAGGTTTTCATTGCGGCGTTGACCAGCCATCGATTAAATTCTGAAGTTCGATTTGCTTTGTTGTGCTGTGGTTAGTCAAAGTATTTACCTCAATACACCGGTACCACACAAACAAATTCAATTTAGTACCTCATAAATTTATGATTGATTATGAAATGAACTACGATGTGTTTAATAAAAAGATGACGGAATCCAAGAAGGAATTTCCGGAATTTTTAGGAGACAATGATGAATAATACGAAAGAAAGAAATGAAATCGCTCCTTGGAGTTGCCACTAAAGATAAAAATAGGCTCCCCAGTTTGGAGTTATCAAAAGAGAGTAAAAGAGTGACATTTTTCTAAAACAAAGAGAAATATAACCAGAGCTGCCGTAGGTAGAATAGAAAAATATATGCTTAACATTCAAAACGTTTTTTAATTTATTTTTTATAATTTTTATTATCCAGCTAAATGCGTTTGCAATTTAAAATATATTCATAAACATATTAATTTTGTTATTATAAAATAATATGGTGTATTTATTTTTTTTGTAATATATTATATATTTTTATTATATTAATAAATATATATTGCAGTTGTCGGTAATGTTGTTCTATTCAATATTATAGTAATATACATACATCAGAAATGTAAGGATCAATATTTTTTTAATAATCTATAATAGAGAAATCCAGAACGTTGGTAAATTTTAAGTAAACACAGTAAAACTTTTAAATTAAGTTAATTTCTTTTCTGGCAACGCCCAATACCTAATAAATAATAATACCATTTTCAATAAATTGATAATAATAATAATAATAATATTATTATTATTTTTAATATTTATTAGTATAAAATATCGGGTGATTTTTTAAGAGCTTGATAACTTTTTAAAAAAAAAAAACGCATAAAATTTGCAAAATCTCATCGGTTCTTTATTTGAAACGTTAGATTGGTTCATGACATTTACTTTTTGAAGATAATTTCATTTAAATGTTGACCGCGGCTGCGTCTTAGGTGGTCCATTCGGAAAGTCAATTTTGGGCAACTTTTTCCGAGCATTTCGCCGGAATAGCCCGAATTTCTTCGGAAATGTTGTCTTCCAAAGCTGGAATAGTTGCTGGCTTATTTCTGTAGACTTTAGACTTGACGTAGCCCCACAAAAAATAGTCTAAAGGCGTTAAATCGCATGATCTTGGTGGCCAACTTACGGGTCCATTTCTTGAGATGAATTGTTCTCCGAAGTTTTCCCTCAAAATGGCCATAGAATCGCGAGCTGTGTGGCATGTAGCGCCATCTTGTTGAAACCACATGTCAACCAAGTTCAGTTCTTCCATTTTTGGCAACAAAAAAGTTTGTTAGCATCGAACGATAGCGATCGCCATTCACCGTAACGTTGCGTCCAACAGCATCTTTGAAAAAATACGGTCCAATGATTCCACCAGCGTACAAACCACACCAAACAGTGCATTTTCGGGATGCATGGGCAGTTCTTGAACGGCTTCTGGTTGCTCTTCACCCCAAATGCGGCAATTTTGCTTATTTACGTAGCCATTCAACCAGAAATGAGAGCCTCACCGCTGAACAAAATTTGTCGATAAAAAAGCGGATTTTCTGCCAACTTTTCTAGGGCCCATTCACTGAAAATTCGACGTTGTGGCAGATCGTTCGGCTTCAGTTCTTGCACGAGCTGTATTTTATACGGTTTTACACCAAGATCTTTGCGTAAAATCTTCCATGTGGTCGAATAACACAAACCCAATTGCTGCGAACGGCGACGAATCGACATTTCACGGTCTTCAGCCACACTCTCAGAAACAGACGCAATATTCTCTTCTGTACGCATTCGTGTGGTTGGTTTAATGTCCAATAAAGTAAACTGAGTGCGAAACTTGGTCACAATCGCATTAATTGTTTGCTCACTTGGTCGATTATGTAGACCATAAATCGGACGTAAAGCGCGAAACACATTTCGAACCGAACACTGATTTTGGTAATAAAATTCAATGATTTGCAAGCGTTGCTCGTTAGTAAGTCTATTCATGATGAAATGTCAAAGCATACTGAGCATCTTTCTCTCTTTGACACCAAGAATGATAGAATACAACAGATTACGACAACCGCCATTATGAACGTCATAGTTACGTGTTGAGAAGAAGAAGAGTGAAAAATCTGTCAAATGGCTTGCAAATTGTAAACAGAAGAAAGCAAAACACTTTTGTAAATTCGCAAAATCATAATATTAATTCTTTTCGATTTTAATAAAAGAATGTTCAGTGAAGCGATTAATATTGTTGAGTGAAAAGATTTGAATCATTTCCTAAGAAATATATCAGCCTATTGATAATAAAACTGTCTATTAAGTTGTGATTCAAATGGAGAAGACGTTTCTTGTGTTGTATATAAATATATACATATATTATATAAGTTCAGATGTATCAGATGTATGAAATTATGATAAAAGAATTGTGAAATTATTAATTTAGTATTAAATATATCATTTCTTTTGCAAAATAACACCAATTTTTGCTTGGCACACGTTTTAAATCGGCTTGGAAAACTGAAAAAACTCGTTTTCGATCCTTTAATTGCATAATAATTATTACAAATACAAGCCACTGCACATTTCCATTTAAAAAATTAATATATTTATGCTTGTGAAATTTAAATAAATACAACAGTACACTTACACTGGTTTTCTTCATTTGAACAATTTCCACACATGCTACTCTATTTATTGTGGATGTGCCTAAAACTAATTATATACATATTTTCTCGCAACAATATTCTAAACATTCCACTGAAATTTTTTCCTGCAAAATAATGAATGAATTAATATTATTTTGGGAATTTCAAAAGTGTTTACTTTTCTGTTTACAATTTGTATGCATTTTTATGCTTGTTCGTCTCAACGCATAAGTGTGACGTCACGAAATTGTTGCACAATGTATTTGTTTTTGTAAGAATTGTCAAGAGCTAAACCGAAAAAAACTAACTGTAAACTAGTGTCGTAATCTTGTATTCTATCATTCTTTCTCTTTGACACCATGTCTGAAATCCCACGTGATCTGTCAAATACTAATGCATGAAAATCCTAACCTCAAAAAAATCACCCGATACATACATATATTGGGTAGTCGAAAAAGTCTTTTCACGTTGCATTCGTATATCTCCAGTGTTGGTAAAGGTAAGATTTTAAGCTTCATTTGACCAAAAATAATTAATTAGTTACAGCTGATAAAAAATGAGTGAAAATAATGAAGAAATTCGCTATATTTTGAAATTTTTGTGTAAAATGCCATGCAAGCCACCAATGAAATTTGTGAAGTTTACGAAGACGATCCTGTATCAGTTCGAGTGGCCCAACAATGGTTCTCTTGATTCCGTTCACGAAATTTCGATTTATATTAATTGGCAAAAAATGGTCGACCAAAATGGCATTTGTTTAATTATTTATTAGTATAAATATGAAAAAGTAAGTTGAAGTTTGATTAGAAATACGGAAAGACTTCTTCGACTACCCAATGTATGTATATGATATATTAGGATTGGATGAATGAAATGTGACCAAAATTAAAATAACAACTGTCACATATAAAAGATACAAAAATGTTATTAATTTTTACTAAAATAGAGAAACAATCTAAAACTGAAATATTTATCATATACATACACAAATATTCTTCTTCTGTTATTTATAGAACAGATAAATTAAGTATGTTGGTGAGTTTTATGAAGACATAGTAAAGCTTTAAGTTTTAATTAATTTTCTCTTTGGCAATATCAAAAAATAACGCCAAAATTCTAATAAATGTCAATTATAAGAAATTAAAAAAAAAATTTAAAATTTTGGTACAATAGAGATGCCATGGTAAATTTCGAAAGAACACAGTAAATTTTTAAATTACAAATTTTAACATCTGGCAACCCTACAAAAATCATCCCTGGGGTAATTTTAGCAACTATTTATCGGATTTCAATATATATCTGTCAGCAAGGGTAATTTTCTATCAGTCTTCATAAAAAATTAGTTCAGATTTCATGTTCTCAAATTTTGCAAAATCGTAAAAGTAACGCGACATTTTTAATATACATGTAACTGCTTAGTATTAAGCCCATTTAAAAAGAAAAGATAATCTAAATCTCTATAGGAAGTTATTTAAAATGGATTTCGGAACTTTGCTGCATGTGGCAAAGAAAAATAGTGAAAACAGTAAAAATGAGGTAAGAATACGGCCAACAGCTGTTCAGTGGGTTCAATACCACCCAAATTTAAGCAATTAAATAATGAATAATATGTGGCAGGATCATGTATTATTCTTTAGGAACAGTTACTACAAATTATACTTTCATGAAAATGAATTTCATAAAAAAGAAAAGTTTGTCGAACGTTTTCACTGGTTAACCCTGGTGCATACATGATAAGACACATGGTGATTGGTAGATTGTTTAACTTCTAAGTCAGTGTATTTCTCATTAAACTGTCTTCTGCTTAACTCCATTGTCTATTTTATCACTATTATGCTTATCAATCGTATACTATGTGGAACTAAATAAATATATTTGTATTATTTAGGGCAAATATTATAGCACTAAATTCGCTCCTCCGAAAAAAGAATCAAAGGAGAAGAAATTGTCAGCGAATATACAAAAGTTTTTACAAAAACGTGAGCAGGAGGAGCGTGAACGAGAAAAAGAAAAACAACAAAAGCTAGCTAACTTATTGGCAATGCGAGACGAGAAATCAAAAAATAAGATAAGAAAAATGCTAAAAGTCACAAAATCTGCCAATAAATCGGTTTTGGACGATGCAATAAATACAGATCATACAGCTGTTACGATGTCCGGACCTGACCAACCCGATCAGGATGATTATGGATATGTTTCAACCGAGGCAAACGCTTTTTATGCAAAATATATAGAAAAGGTATGTACTGTATATTTATTAATAATAAGAGTTTTTTTGTACTAAAATCGTCTTACATTTATATAGGTGAAAGACGTAAAAGAGGACAAAGGCTTTGCACCAAGTAGACCTCAGTCGCTAAGAGACCTGTCAGGAACAAAGGAACGGGTAAAAGCTGCCATTACACGTGAAATTGAAGAAAAAAGAGGTCTTAAAGGACAAAGAATAGCGCATGGTAGCACTAGTTTAAGTAGCAGTATTAAGGAACCCAGTATAAGTCGACCAAGTTCTTCCAAACCTCTTTATGATCCTGAGGCGGAACGGCGTGAAGAGGAACGAAAGAAACGAGAAGAGGAACAAAATCGTAAAAAGAATCGTAAACCACCACCACCTCCAATGGACTTTAAAGCTTTACTAAAATTAGCTGAGCAAAAACAGCATGAACCGGTTGAAATAGTGCCAGTTGTTAAGAAAAAAGAGCCAGAACGTTTGTTAACAATGAAGGAGAAGAAGGAAATGGAGGAGCGACAACGGGCTAAGGAAGCACGTGAACGTAGAGATCGAGAACGAGAAAAGGAACGTACACTGGGAGCCAGTTCGGGAAAGGAACGCCGAGAAAACGGTACGGCGACGTCGAGTGCACCCAACCGCATGGAACCAAATGGACGTATCCCAAAATTAAACCAAACCAAGTCTACGCCTACAACGACAACACAATCCTCATATAATAAAAGTTCTGCTGTTAAGTCTTCGACTATTGTTAGCGGGACTAATGGTATTAAAAAGCAACATCCTTCCTCCTCATCGACTTTAGTATCATCACAAAAGGACACATTGAGTTCTCATGCGAAGAGTACATCCGCCTCAGCTATTTCTTCATCAAGTGCCAAACAATCTCATTCCGCTGCATATAAACCTTCGTCAGTTAGTACAAAATCGGGGTCATCTATCAGTGCCTCAGCTAGCAGCAGCAGTAAGAATCCTTATGGCAGTTCGACGAGTAAGAATCCATATAATGGTGCAACTCGCGAGTTTCCACCCCGTGATATGAAATCTGTGAAACCGCGTCAGTTTCCTCCTCCAGATGTACAAAAGACGCGGCAGTTTCCACCGTCCGATGTGCAGCGCAATCGCGGCAAGGAAACAAAGAAGCCACAACCAAATAAAAGTGAGTTTCAAAACATATAATATAACACAATGCAGACTAAAAATAAATTTTATTCTCTTTTAATAGGACTGCGTATTGAAGATGATGATTCGGAATACGATTCAGAGATGGACGACTTTATTGACGATGGCGATGAAGAAGAAGATGTTTCGTCACATATACGCGCTATATTTGGCTATGATAAACAAAAGTACGTATGTAGAACATTGCTACAAGAAATTCAATTATTATTCGTCCTTGTTGTAAAAGAATGTAGCTAATTTGTGAGAATTTTCTTTGTTTGTGTGTAGGTATCGTGATTTAGATGACGATGATGATGCTGCTATGGAATCCAACTTTGCGCAAGTGCAGCGTGAGGAATATATTAGTAAAAAAATAGGAATACAAGAAGACTTGGAGGACATGAAATTGGAGGCGATCGAAAAACGTCGCAAGATGTTGGCGAAAAAGCGAAAACTATAAGTTAACGCATAAAAAGTACTTGAGTACTCGATATAATAGTTCGCAATATCATTAATTATTATGTAACTACAATTTAAATTACATTCGGTTAATTGGTTGTTTTTACTGCTTTCCCAATTTATACAAACTTTGTTAAAATTTTTATTTGTTTTTATTGTGAGAAATGCTTTGCTTTCAATTAGTCTAATCTAGCCACAATATTTTTATATATTACTGTACATAAACATTTACATATGTACGTTTATTTAAGATTTTCGCTAAAAGTTTTGAATTGTATACGTAAATACAACTATTAAAAGTGAAAAATAAAATTTTGCAATTATTAAACAAGAAACGTTATTTCTTCATCATTAGTGTGATTTAGCCCATAGGGAAAATATACGCACACACATAAGAAGGGGAAATACAAATACATACATATATTAATCAACAAAGTGACAGCATCAATTGCTACTAACATTGTAAAGCACATAATTATGCTTCAATTTTCAAGGGGTGCGTTGTTTTTGTAAACCACTAGTTTGTTTTGTTCTTGTTGGGACTTGTTACATACCCAATTGCCGGATACCGCCAGTTTACTTAAAATCAGTTAATTGTCAAAATTTCTTTACCATCAAACCAAATCTGTTGGAAGTTCGACCTAGTTTTTGAACTTTTGTGTATTTATTGCTAAGTGCATACAATTGGGCAACTCTCAGTTTATTTGCGAGGACAGTTGACAAAAGAAATGTCAAAACGAACTGTCAAATATTTTACCTTTTCCGCAATAGCAACGTATTCGTTCAACTTGCATTTTCCACCGCGTGTGCGTTTTGTGCTTGGTAATACATTTTCTTGCATTATTTTATATAAATAAAATAAGTGAATATTGAATGAAATATTACAAATTGCGTTAGACTATTTCTATAAGTAGAGTAGTGTGCAAAGTTAGTGTAAGTTTGAAGTGAGAAATAATTTGCATCAAACGAACTAAAAAACGGGACTGCATCTGTGAAAAAAAACATACATTAAAATTGTGAATTAGAAAAAACTAACACCTGTGTAGAATAGAATGAGTGAGACGCGTGAACAGATACTCGAAGAAATTAAAATTCAAGGCGATTTAGTTAGAAAACTTAAAGCAGCCAAGGAAACCAAAGAAAAGGTAAGCTCATCACTGCAGCTGTTTTCCCGAGACTCAAATCATATTGGTGTTCTATTTGTTATCATTTTCTTATTCTTGAACCCATATTAAAGTCAAGTTACTAAAACAAAATACTTCATCACTCATTATATGTTTATATATATATATTTAAAAGTAAGTGTATATAATAATAGTTGGTACACATTTCTAAATTAAAAAATATTCGTTAATTTTTTTAGAGATTTCATCAGATAATTAGAATGTCTTGCAAAAACCTTCAAACCAAAAAAAACTCTTTGCTTTACTGTTGTTGGTGTTGTTAGCTTTTGACAGGGTATCTACTGTCTTCGGGTGATTCATTGCTGCAGCAGCATTGACTCGCGTCTACCATAATTAATAATGAATGTAATAGAGCGTTTCGTGCGGGGGGAGGGAAGCTTTGACTGCTGCGCTTTGGCTATGCAGACTGCTTGCCTGGTTACCTAAAATTACCACAAAATACACAATGTAAGTCTATATTGCTGGCAGATTTTCGTCAAACATTCACTTTCGAATCGAAATGGCCAGCAACTAAAATAAGTAATGACTATTGTTATTGCTGAGGCACCTTGTATATATATTTGAATGCAGTGCCATGGACCGGTTTTCAGTGTTCAAAAGCACTAATAGCATTTTTATGTTTTGTTATAGAAAAAATTACACACACATTCATATTATGCTCTGCAAGCAAAAGTAATGTCGTTTATATGAGAACGGCAGTTACGTGTAACGGTATCGTGGGTATTCATTTTTAGGGGCTTGCCGCGTGCAGCCATAGTCTACAGATCAACTTGCTTCATGCCTCCTAAACTGGCTTTTGATTTTTGCGTCAATTAATTTTATATATTTTTTTGAACTTGAATGCGAGAATGCACTGTAATTCTGGATTGGTTATGATGCTTAAGCTGGCGCTCCAATTACCTTGAAATTTCGTAACACATTACAATATGGACATGGGTAAGCACTTTGACGAGTGGCATCTATTCTACTAAACTTGATTTTAGTCTTATTGGGTTGCATATGAAATTTTACATATATACATACATACATATGTATGTACATATGTACATACATACATATGTATGTATGCATCCAGTACCTAGATTCTAATGTAATGTATGAATGTATGGCAGAAGATCACTATGCACTAAGTGCAGTTAATTAGAAGCCAAAATGTCTAAGCATTATAAATACATGCATACAAGTACATACATATGTATGTAGGTATGCATGTATATCTATGTACATATACATATATATTTCCTTCTTGATTATAACATTCATTATTTCTTTAAATTATACTCTTGTGGAATAATTTTTCCAAAATGTTGTTTTGCCAATATTTAGCTTACTTTTTAAAATTAGTATATTATGAGTATTCATAAACAACGCTTAATTTTCTATGAAAACTCGGTTTATTATTTTTTGTTTGTTATTTAAAACATATTTCAGGTAGGTATGTTTATATACATTCATTTATAAACTATTCCTTATATTTTTATCTTATAAAAAGAATATGTTTAAACAACGTATGACTTTAAATATTCAATCATAATGAAGTGTTCCAACGCAGCAATTTGTGGCCGATGGAATGCAATATTTTAGAAGACAAAAATATGTAAAATAGTCTCCCTTCGTAGAATTTAGTCTCGTAAGTTAAAATTATAACATTTTCATTTCATTATTATGTGGTAATGTAACTAATTTTCACACGGTCGTTGACACATGCTCATATAACGGAATGTTGCAATCACATAAAACAAAATTTCAATCCCAATTGAATTTTAACAGAAATTAAACGCAATTAGTTTTTTTTTTTATATTTTGGTTTCAGACGCACCATAATTTGTGTAAATTAATTCCTTATACATATATCCTTTTTCAATTATACATATCTGTTCACATAACACATCATCTTCATTCACACTTTTCCATCTAATTAACCTCACGCTTAGTAATGCTTCATTTTCATCAATAAATAATTTTGCTTAATATGTTTGTAAATAATCTCTGTTGTTGTTTATGCGCGTCAACTATTAACAGTAAAAAATAGCATCGTAAGTTACGAATTTCTCTAAGAATATGTTTGTTTTTTTCCACTCGGAGACAATTTCTAATCAGTTTCATTATTGTTGTTGTTTAGGTTTAAACAATCGGCGCGTTTTATTAAATCTTTACCAAAAACTTCTCCACACAAGATTATTCGAACTCAAATTGAGTAAAATTTTGTAAACGAGATAATCTGTAAAACTATAGAATCCTATTAAATATTAAATAAAACATAAAAAATGTTGCGTTCGATTGGCCGTCAAACTGCTTACTTAATTGGTCATACAAAAAGTCGGCCAATAACAAATTGGTCCACATTTGTGTGTACAACGTTCAGCGGCGGACGAAAATTCGGGCCCGCAGATCAGCAAACGTGTCGTCACTGCGCCACCAACCATAAGGTGGGGCAATTCAAAAGTGCTTCAACAAATGAAATTTCACATAGAAAAAAGAAAAACCACGCAATCAACAGCAATAATGAGACTGATGAAGAGGCAACCCTGCTAGAACAACAACTGGCGCAGGTTAGCTTTAGTACATGCATTAAATAATGTATACCATTTGTGCAACCGAAACTGTTTTTTTTATTGGATTTTCAGATAGATGAAGAGGTAGCGCGTTTGTTAGCGCTGAAAGCGAAGCTCGGCGATGGCCCCGCAACGCCGCAGAAGTTTACGCTCAAGACGCCAAAAGGTACGCGCGACTATTCGCCACAGCAGATGATGTTGCGGCAGGGTGTGCTGGATAAGATTGTGGCGGTCTTCAAGAAACATGGTGGCGAAGCCATCGATACGCCTGTATTTGAGTTAAAGGTTAGTGTACGCTGAAAGCACTAACGATTCCTTAATATATATATTTATTTTGCATTTGCTTACAGGAGGTGCTCACTGGCAAGTATGGTGAGGATTCCAAACTCATTTACGATCTCAAAGATCAAGGTGGCGAAATTTTGTCGCTACGCTATGACTTGACTGTGCCCCTAGCACGTTACCTGGCTATGAGTAAAATATCTACCTTAAAGCGCTACCATATCGCCAAAGTATACCGGCGTGATAATCCCGCTATGACACGCGGTCGTTATCGTGAATTCTATCAATGCGATTTCGATATTGCCGGCACTTTTGATCCCATGCTGCCAGATGCAGAGTGCGTGAAAATTGTTTCTGAAGTGCTGGATACATTGGACATTGGCGAATATGTGATTAAAATTAATCATCGGCAATTATTGGATGGCATGTTCGAGGCGTGTGGTGTACCTGCGGATAAGTTCCGCACTATTTGCTCTGCCGTAGATAAGTTGGATAAGGTGAGTTACACAAAACTAACAAATCTTTATTTATAATGTATTTCATGTATATATTTCTTTGTTATTCGCTGATAGTCTCCTTGGGCTGAAGTGCGTAAGGAAATGATTGAGGAAAAGGGGCTGGATGCTGTCGCTGCTGATAAAATTGGTGAATATGTGCGTCTGAGTGGCGGTATTGAGCTTGTGGCACAGCTGCAAGCTGATGAAAAATTGAAATCTGTGTCTAGTGCCGTTAAAGGCTTGGAAAGCATGCAGCTGCTGCTGAAGTACTGCGATGCTATGGGTTTGTCGCCAAAGATTAGCTTCGACTTGAGTCTGGCACGCGGCCTGGACTACTATACCGGTGTAATTTATGAGTGTGTGCTGAAGGCCGAGCCGAAGATTGCGCAGAATGGTGCTGATGCTGCGGAGGAACAAGGTGCTGTCGGTTCAGTGGCTGGCGGTGGGCGTTATGACAACCTGGTCGGCATGTTCGATCCCAAGGGCAAGCAAGTGCCATGCGTTGGCGTCTCCATTGGTGTGGAACGTATCTTCTCCGTATTGGAAGCCAAAAATGCGGCAGCCGGCGTAAAGACACGCACCAATGAGGTGGAGGTGTATGTAGCATCGGCACATAAAGGCTTGCACGAAAAGCGTTTGAGCATTTTGAATAGCCTCTGGGACCAAGGCATTAAGGTAAGAGCTCTACATTTCACTAACTACGTTGGCATTTGATATACATATGTGTTATTTCTCTAAAGGCTGAACACTCTTATAAGCTTAATCCTAAGTTGTTAGTGCAGTTGCAATACTGTGAGGAAAATCAAATACCTTTCGCAGTGGTGTTTGGTGACTCGGAATTGTCCAAAGGCGTTGTGAAGTTACGTGAAGTGAGTACACGCAAGGAGGAGGAGATATCACTGACCGAATTGGGGAATGAGATAAAGAAGCGTTTGAACAATTAAATTGCTTGAGCTACTTGCGTGATAACTATAAGCAGGCTACAATAGATTGAATTATTTATTTATCACAAAATATAATTACAAGTAAATTAAAAATATGCGATGCAGATGGATAAAATAAAAATTAAATGAATTCACAAATAAAAAGGCATTTACTGGGCTTAAATAAAAAAAAAAAATTGTTGTTTCTTTTACACAGGTAAAAAGAAAAAAAAAGTAATATAAAAAATTAAAAAAGAAATAATTAATACCAAAATTTTAAATAAAAAGAAATCAAATAATTTAAAAAAAAATTTTAGTAAACAAAAATTATTAGTATTTACTTTAGCAGTATTCGTTACAATGTTTATATCTTAAACTAAACATCTGAATAAATTTTATAACAAAAATTGTAAATTTTATTGCAGCTAAACAGCAAAATTCCAAAATATCCCAAAACACAAAACTTTTTACCTAAAACCCAAACTACAGTGTAAACAAAATAATAAAAAAGACATAAACAATTAAGTGAAAAAATGCCGGAATATCTAAATGCAATGACCGGCCGCTTTAAGAATGCTAACGCCAGTGGTGGTGTCACAACGGTGACACCGCCGGCACCCTTCGATGCGAGCACAATGATTTACGAGACCATGCAACAAACACAACAATACCAGCCACAATATCCGCAGCTAGAATTACAACCACAAAATCTTGGCAATGTCATGCCGAATGTAAATACTTTCGATTATATGGGTTATGCGCCGGTATCGGCACCGGTTCCCCCACCGCCAGCGGTGAACGAGCATGAAATTGAGTTTCTTAACTGTCGGCCAAGACGTTACAAGCGCACCAAACGCACTTATACGAAAAGAAAAAATAAAACCACAACTAAACAACAGAACAACGAGAAAACTACAGCAACAACTGGTGCAGCAGCAACAACAAATACCAAAGCAATGCAAATGCCGTCGATGGCGAATTCGCCGAATGTACAAATGAGCTTTAAGGTAAGTGATAATTGAATTTCGATTAATCTAAGTAATTAAATAACCGTTTGTTGTGTAATTGGAAAAGTAATCCGGTGCAAAGAAAATAAGTTGGTTATCCTTAATACCACGAATAGTTAACTTTGTTTGTCACCAACGTTTTGAACATACTTTTTCATTGTTTTTATAAGAGGTTAAAGATTTTGAAGCCCTTATTTACCGTCTGATCAAATTTGACCCGGACTGGCAAAGCTTAATCAAAATTTCTATACACTTTTAATAAGTTTTGGCTCTGATGGCCTTCAGTGAGTTCGAGTTTGTTGTTGTTGTAGCGACAGAATTATGCCGAGTTGACAAATCTTGGTCCGTTCCGGTTACGTAGACCCGATTGTCGTGGGAACGGGGTTCGAGTTTGGGGTTTTACGGTTTCGGCTAATGTTTCGAGCATATTTCGCTCATCGCTTGGCGATCCTTTAGAGATATTGAGAATCAATTCCCACGATAGGCGGTTATACGTTACCGGAATTGGCTCGGATTTTATCCGTGTTTGAATCGATAAATAGTAGGCTTAGGTATATAGATCTTTTACCTGCTTTCGCTCAAATGTCAACACCGTTTTTTTGCGTCGTAAACAAATACCTCTCAAACACACACTAATTGAACTATGGAGACCGAACTTCACACGAACATAAAATAGGTTAACCAATTTAGGAAAAAAATTCTCACTTATTCATCCATGTGTCATATAGTTGCATAGACAGATAACGATCATAAACTGCAACTTTTCGCTTACAAAATCT
The DNA here is from genome assembly GCF_016617805.1 of Bactrocera tryoni. Lineage (NCBI taxonomy): Eukaryota > Metazoa > Arthropoda > Insecta > Diptera > Tephritidae > Bactrocera > Bactrocera tryoni. The sequence continues at coordinate 45,316,723 of NC_052502.1, forward strand.
TTAAATCCACGGACCACCTCTTTGAATATGTTACCTTTATCGTTGAACTCCTGTAACATCCCATTTTTATAATGCAATTTCGTCGAGATTGCTACCGCTAGATGATGACCACTGATTTAGCCTTCCCGTTAAACAAAACTAACAACCGTTACTCAGACAATGGAGGTTACGTAATCGCCAGCTCCCCTAAGCCGAAAGCATTTTAAAGGGCATATTTAAGCCCGAAACCCGTAATTAAAAGGTCATAGTAAAAGCAGTTATGCTTCGCTGTCAATAGTTCTCGAATAATTGATTTTCGATTGACTGGCTTTTCGCTTCCAGCGCAACTTTCTTTTCAAACCCTTGCTCATTGTATTGTAGTAACGGTTTACTCTGTCCATGTGGTTCTAATTTTGAAAAGCTATCTGCCATTTTAAGATGCTAACAGTTTGACAGTTTTGAAATGCAGGTCATCAGCTCTAACTGGTTTCAGTCCGTTGAAGAATGAAAGTCATCTTTTCTTTTCAAGCTTTCTCTCGTTTTCTCCCACAGACCGTCTAATTACTATAACAAATGAACAAAACTTTGACCGATGCGCCACCTTCAACTAGAAAGTCAGAGAACCCCCTTTTTTTTTAGAATTTTTCGGAGTGGCATATTATTTAATAAATAAATAAAAAAAATTTCATTAACAAAATTTACTTTAATAATCGGCGAATCGTTTTCAAAATTTTGGATTTCCTTGATCCCGTATCTAGATTTCTTGGATCTTCTTTTTTATTAGCGTAGACACCGCTTACATGGTTATAGCCGAGTTTACAACAGCGCGCCAGTCGGTCTTCCTTTTCGCTGTTTGGCGTAGCCAGGTCCCTATCTGTCAGACCTTCCCACCGTAGTAGAGCTCTTCCTATGCTTCCCCCGGCGGATTCTTCGTCGAATATTCTCGGAGCTGGAGTGTTTTCATCCATGCGGGCGACTAGCGTAGCCGTAGTCTCCTAATTCGCTGAACTATGTCTATGCCGTCGTGTTCCATCGACTGCGGTATTCATCGCTGCCCAAGCGCAAAGAACCATAAATTCTCCGTAGATCCTTTCAGTCGAAAAGTTATAATGCTGACTCATCAGATGTTGTTATTGTTCATGCCTCTGCACCATATAGCAGGAAGCGGATGAGGAGTGACTTGTAGAGTTTGGTCTTGTTCGGCAATTGCATACGCAGTCCGAAATAGCCCCTGTTAGTAAGAGTTATTATGCGTCGAGGCTGACATAATTGTCTATGACATCGAAGTTATGACTGTAAAGAGTGATGAGGGAGCCAAGCCGCAGACAATCGTCGTGATGACAGGAGATATTTCGTTTTGCTCTTGTTCACTGCCAGACCCATTTGCTTTGTTTCCTTGTCCAATCTGGAGAAAGCAGAACTAACGGCGCGGCTGTTGAGGTCAATGATATCAATATCATCGCCGTAGGCCAGCAGTGGCACTCTCTTATAGAAAATGGTACCTTCTCCATTCCACATTAATCGACGAAGAAGTTGTGTATCTCTTGGATGACTTCTGAAAAAAAGTGTCTGGCGGTGAGGAAGATTTTTCTGCTTAGAATTTTATTAATCCAAAAACCAAAAAAATTCATTGCTACAATAGATGAGACGTAAAGATCAAAGAACTAGGCAAAATTTTGATTTTAGACAAAAAGGCGGCATCCGGAAAAAAAGTTTTTTTTGTGAAAAAATTTACACTTCCCAGTGGCTTAAAAAATTATTACCAGAAATTTTATTACTTCAATCATTATCTGACAAGTATAGGTACAAATATAGCGTAAGGTCTTGGAAAATTTTGAAAATCGATCGGACTCTCCGTTCTGAGAAGTTTTCCTTACTGAAGCTGAAAACAGGGTCTCGAGTAAAATGAGTTTTAAGTTGTCGGATCCATCTACACTAAGTTAAAAATTGATTGCAAATAAGAAAGACAAAATTTTATATAACAACTAACCGGTCCAAACAAGATAAGATCTCGAAAAAACATCCCTTAGCCGGATAAAATCCGAGTCAATTCCTGTAACGTAGAACATTACGTGGAAATTGTAGCAGCTTCGTTCTTGATACTGTAGCCAGTTAAATTCCTATTTATCCAGAATCGACTCCGACATACCAAATATACATATGTACATATGTCCAGCATGCAACGAGTCCCCGTATGACTCTAACGACCTCTTTGCATACCCAGATAACCCCACACATCTAACACCCCTCTCTCTATGGTCCAACCCCGTCGAAACAGCACATTTTGTGTGCATAATGTTGGATGACCTCGATGACAACTTATCTGAACCTTAAGGGGATCTACAGTTACAACAACAAGAACAAAATTTTATAATTGCTTCCTCCGATAAGAGCAATTAACTTTCGACTTTGACAGGCCCCTAATTGTGGGCATTGTTTATTTGTAATTGTTTGCTGTTGTGATTTCATTTTCCTGCATTTCGGGACATATTAAATTACTGTTAATCTCAGTTCTTAGATTTAGAGAATTCCACCCTTAATTTATACGGAGTTCCTTTAGTTGTTTATCAACCCTTTCTCCTATTTGACTTTGTGCTTAAAAATCAACCGAAACCATCAAAGTGCACATGCGCAACACAGCGACGAAACATCGATTGCTCGCTAAGATGCAATGATAACTCAAAGGGTTGCAATGACTCATCCCTATCGATAAACTGATGCAATAAAATAAAATTAAATAAATAGGATTAAGTAACATTAACCGCCACGAGGCTATCATCCAATCAACGTTACTGTAAATAAATGAATAACTGCATATTTTTAATTTGTATGTTTGTTGTTGTTGAATTTCAGGTAAATTTACGCAAGTGCATTTCTTTTTTTTTTGTTCACTGCATTTATTTTGATATACGATTTTGGGGTTGCGATGTGCAACCTAAAATTTATTCAGTTAAAAGTATTTGAATGATAAAATTACAAGAAGAATTTTCAAAAAAAAACACAAATTAATTGAATCTAACTTTATATATTTTTTACCTTGCAAAATCTCAACGGCGCGGCGCTCAAATGTGTATGTCATCGATTCGACAGAGATAGTCCACAGCCTTCTCGACATTACGATCACAAGCTATGAAGGCTAAGATCACCATCTGACGTTTGAAACCCATGCGCACCAAACGCGCTATGTGCTTCTCCTCCTCCGGCGAGATGTGCATGTTATTGTAGTTGCAATGGCTGCACTGCTCATCCTCCGATTCCGCACTGCTTTCGTGCAACAACTGCAGAAACTCACTCTCATGCTCCTTCAGCATTAACAACAACTCCGGCTGGGTTTCATCGATACGCCTTATGACGTCCTGCAGCACGTTCGGCCGCTTACGCAGAAGGCGTCGCAGATTCTTGAAGTCTGGATCTTGTCGCAGAAATGCCAGGGCGTTCGCTTGATTGAGCTTCGTCTGCTCCGTTGTTTTAGCTTTGTGCTGATTCGCGGTTTGTGGCCGCCGCTGCTGCTGGTGCTGTTTTACTGCGGTTCGGTGTCCGACGCGCTCTTGCACCTGCTCTATAAGGTAATCGACAGCTTCGTTGGGATTGTTGAAGCTAGCGACTAGAGCGCGTCGCACATCATCCTCACTGTAGCCCATCGCCACAATTTGTCGCAGTACGTGCTCATCGCAAACTTGCTGTTGTGTCGATTTTTTCAATATTTTTCGCTTCGTTGCCTGCATTTTGCTGGCGTTCTTCGTTATGCGCAATCTGTTGGTGCTCAGCAAGGATTTTGTTGACTTCATTGTTTTGTTGTTAGTTGTTATTTTTACTTTATGACATCGACATCGACATCGTGCTTGCTTCGAATCGGTTGATTCTGTAGAGCTTGCTGAATCCTGTCGTGTTTTATTGTTTGCTCGGCTATCTTCGTGCGACAAGGAAGCGCTTGAAGATGTTCTAGTTTTAAATTTATTTTGTGACTTATGTCTTTTCTTCGCAACGCTTTTGGATGCCTTTAATTTGATCGAACTTTTGGCCATCAAGATTTTGCTGTTTCGCTTCTTTTTAATGTGCTTTATACGGACTCTTCTTTGCTCTTTCATTTCTTTTGCAGTTCCGTTGTTATTTAATTCGTCGCCTTGACCAACGTTTACGCGCTTTTGCCCAGCTTTTTCTGTTATCAATTTGTTTTTGTTGTTACTGTTATTATTGTTGGTGGTTTGTTGTATTGTTTCACCAGTGTTCGACGTTCTCCAAGGCTTTCTTGCCATGACCAATAAAAACTTACGCTCATCTATGGAGTAAGAAGAGAGCAATTTGTTGTCCTTCAAGACGCGTCCCGCATAGAGGAGTTGTTGTCGTTCGGGTAGTAGATTTGTAACGGCTACATTGTAGAGTTTACGTTTTAAATCGGAAACAGTTTTCAAGCCGTAGGTGTTGATTACGAAACTCTTGTGGTCTAAATTTTTAATTGTAAGTTTCATTTTCTACACAAATTTTTCACAATTGATTTTGAATTTTTTAACCGAAATTGTTACAAAAACACATTGAATAAAATTTGAAAATGTGTCTATAAACAATACAAACCAAGCATGGCTAAGCAGATTAATGCCAACCTATCACGAAGGGAAACATTGGAAATTCTGGGGGCAGAATGTCAAAAATAAGGTTACCAATTTCAATTATTTAACTTATTTTCCCTGCAATAACCGTAATGATTGTAACATGTTCTTTAAATGGAGAGTTACTGGAGAGAAGATTATTCTTTACTCGCTACTATTTATTCGAAAAGTGTGATATTTTGTCTACAATTCTTAGATTTATGTGATCGTTTTGCCCTTTACTAGCTGTTTGGCATATATCCAAGTCTTCGCCTTCTTCGAAGCAGGTTTGACGGATGAATACCACTGCTGCGACTGTTCTTGGGTCTCTGGTGTGTATGTTACTACCAGTGGGTCTATGCTTACGGTCACAACCCACCCGGTCTTTTGAGATATCTACTCTCTCAGATATCTCATAACCAAGGTATCCTTCGCGAAAGCGGTTTGCGATAGTTTATCCAATTTTTGACGGTCGCTATCGAATGAAAATATTCACCGCATTTATCATTCAAGCGCTCTTTGATTCAACTGCCCTCTCCCTCTTTCTATTCCAAAAATAACACTCGAATCACAAATCGATTTTTCTAATATAACACCTCGCAATCACGCGCGGTCCAAGCAAAATAAAGATAGTCCGTTCCGGCTGGATCCTTGACAGTAGAATCCTGATCTACATGGTCCATAATGTTTACGGTTAAGACTAAACGACTTTTCCCTGTACCTAGTGCGCCCAAAGTTATTAGCACAAATATTTTTAGTCTGCAGGGTTTTTTTGACCGTAGCATCTGCTTAAGCTTCGACAAGTATGTTTGTACTCTGCGATTTGATACAATGCGTAAGCGTTTTCTACGCCAGTAAAGAAGAAGAAGAAAGGATGGTCCAGTGGAGTTGAGATCAACCCATCTAGGACGATGATCATCCCATTCAAGAGACGTTGGTCCTTGCCCGGCTCGGGAACCTAAGCCTTGGTGCAAAGAGGTAGAGATGACCAATATGGTCAAATACCTTGGTTACGCTGGATTCCACTCTGCGGTAGAAGCAGTATGTTGACTTGACCATGGTCAAAGCGACTGATGCACTAGTGGTGTGCAATCGACTAGCTGGTAAATGCTGAGGCTGCAAGCCAAGGATTGTTACATGATGACCAATAATCACGTATGGGGCGGTGGCTTGGGTTTCAAAAGCTTCGCATACTTCGGTAGGGCACCAACTATTGAAGCTGCAACTTTTGGGAGGAAGCTGCAACGACTTGCATGCATCTGCATGTCGGCTGCAATGGGCACTTGTCCGACGGCAGCACTTGAATTCATGCTTGAGCTCTTACCACTTCACCTAGTAATGGGTCAGGCAGCCAAACATGCACTGCTCCAAAGGACAGCAGAAGGGTGTGGCAGAGATATGGTAATCTCATTCCAGCGAATGAAAGAGTTAAGTGGTGTAATACCATTGGTTCTTCTCCCAAGGGGCAGCATTAACAACAGGGTAAACTTCACCAAGAAGTTCAAGGTGACTCTTAGCAGCAAGGCTGAATGGAACGATTCCCCTCTCGAGCTCCTGCTTAGCGGTAGTACAATCAAGTGGTACACCGACGGCTCGAAAACGTCGGAGAGAATTGGTGCAAGAGTCGCTGGACCACGCACAAAACTCTCCATACCTATGGAAAGTTTTCCGAGCATTTTTCAGGCAGAAGTCTTAAGTCGTTGCATAGAGAAAACCAACGAACGTATAACCATACTTAGCGATAGTCAAGCGGCACTTAAAGCAATCTTTGGCGGAACGTAACTAAAAGCACCTCTTCTAGGTGCTCGGTTACAGAGGTATAGCCGGGAAGAAACTGGTTGATGATCTCGTTCTCCGCAGCATCCACAAACAAGGTAGGACCTAACCCATCATCGCGGTGGTTCCCATAACATAAAGGAAGAAGGAGTACCTAGGGAGAGATATTAGCAACAACTCCAAAGCATGCGCCATGCCAAGTTACTAATGGGTTACAACCTCAGCAGGTTTAAATAAGTACATATGTACATATGTATGTATGTATGTATGTATGTATGTAATCAACCTCCCAAGGCACAAACTCAGGCTACTTCTCGCATTCAACACTGGCCACTGCAAGCTGAAGAAGCATTTATACAACATTGGTCTCGCTTCTTGCGCGAATTGTCAGTTCTGCGACAGGAAGCCTGAAACTCCAGAACACCTGCTAACTGACTGCGTAGCAATCTGCAGACGAAGTATAAAGGCCCTTGGATCCATGTTTCTAAATAGAGATTACAACGCCTCACTACCACCTAGCAGTATATTGGTCTTTATCAATATGTTCAGGCTAGGTGAGTCTTTGTGATTTAGGAGAGGGCACAATAGAGCAAGGTCGCAATGCAATCCTCGCGTGGCGAGCTGTGTCGATTCAGCCATGCGTCTGCCTATACATACCTGAAGATAGTCCCTAAGTTTTGAAAATATTCATCTAAACTTTTGCACACGTTCTTTTTTCCCCAAGAAGCTACTCATTTGTGAGAACCACTGATATCGGACTATTATAGGATATAGCTGTCATACAAATTGAACGATCAAAACCAAAAAATTTCTTGGATGGAAAAGTTTTTATTTGACAAGATATGTTCCCGATATTTGGCACGAATTATTGTCCAAGGCAGCGGTACACTCTCCACTAAAATTGTTCTATGTAAAAATAAGTACATATGTAATTCTGTAAAAATATTTCTAAGAGAAATTAAAATTTCAATTCCTTTGTGTTGTGATCCTACAAGTATACGCACTTCGGGTGTTTCACAACCTATGTACTTATGTATATTTACCCCTTCAAACATCATCACTGACCTTCAAGCATAGCTTGCTTATATGTATTTCGGTCTTTATACGTGGATATGCATGCATATATGTATGAATTTATGTAATTGACTGCGCGGCTAGCGTGTGCGTTGACTTGGATAAATTTCTGAATGAATTTGTCATGCTTGAATGCTTTCGTTCGATTTCAAACAGTTGGAGTTCAAAGCTGCATAGAGTTTCCTGAGAAATCCCAAAAATGTATGTTTGCATGTGTATATGTGTGCACCATATGTATATCCATAATTATATATGCAGTTATTTCTCGTTGGTCCAATGCACAACTGCATTTGACAGCTTTCCTTTAGCGTACACCACCTTTCCTCCTCTTTGATCACGCTGCCCTGCCCTCCACACACACTGTGCAATCATTTCTGCTAAATTCAAATTTAATATTAATTTCTGTACTTTTTTACTATTTTCCTAATTCTGCTTTTTGTTTCCGTTTAGTATGGCTTTTGTCTCTGCATTCGATACGGTTGGTATTTTTTACGCTCTACTTTTTTCACCGCCTCATAAGTTTATCCGTTCATGCCATTTAAATTGTAAAAGTACTCCAGTTTCCACTGCGCAGCTTCATTCGAATTTACTGGCGCATAATTTCAATTAGGGGTTGGCTGGTTGCCTTACTGAACTTGATGAGTTCACGATCCACACCATAACACTCTATGAGGGCTTCATGCTATCCCAATCACATAAGCAGTGACAGACATATCTCGGCATGTAACCTCCTAAAGTTGTTGCCAATACATAATATTAATAATATTTATTTATAATGCATAACAAACGGCGCAGTTGCTCGCCTTTTTGTCAGCGCTTTGTCCATTGTAGTTCCTTTCCGTGAATAGTTTTGTTCGTCTATGCTTATTTATGGATTAATGAGGTGTTAAGGCTGAGCGTGGGAAGTGTTTCTCGTTTGCTTACGTCTCCATTGTTTAGTTTGGTGCAATCTCTCATTCTATATCGAAAGCAAGCATTTCATCCCCACCGCAATGTGCCGTGCATTTTGCGGTAAACTGTATCGAATCTGGATTAAGTCATAAATTTGGGATTTGTCAAGCTCGGCTACTGTTAAGCCGGATTAGCGGACAGCTAAATGACCAAATGTAAGCGTGTATTTATTTCAAAATTTCGGTGCTTGTTATCATGCATTCTCAAGGCGTATGGTCATATATTGATACAAAGTAACTGTAGATGTAATTATATGTGGAATGGCATTATGTGTGTATTAATATACCCTTAGGAATACTGTTCTATATCTACCGCTGAGGTTAATCAATCTGGTTTATTAACTTCCTAAGAACTTCTGTACATACCTAAATATGTTCATAGATATCACTAATTACCGTGGTTACCGTTTTCCTAAATTTTTTGTCGTTGACATATTTTTTTGGACTTTTTGGAAAGTGTAAAACTTGTGAACTTCTATGCGCTGTGCAAGGTTAGTTAAGGTTTGAGTTCATTTTAGTATATTGCATAATGACAACTTACAAGTTAAGTGAACATCTGATGTTACCGAAGTAAAAAGCTTTGTTCCCATTGCAGAATTTGAAGCGTTATCAAGCGATCTTGTTTTTAAAGATCAGAAAATTTGACAATACACAATATATTTAAGTACTATATCCGTGGTTACTTCAGCTTAGTAAAGTTCTTCCTATTGATGAGACTAGCAACTAAGAAAATGCGCTTCAAAACCACACAATTTCGGTTGTAATAAAGTCTATATCGATAAAGAAGTTACTTATATCAAAGAATTAGAAGAATATGTAATTGAAGTAATAGTCAATATTCAATAAGCTGCTCATTTTTCGAAACCGCCGATATCGTGCTACTATAGGATATCGCTGCCATACAAACTGAACAATCAAAACCAAATTTTTAGGAGATATATTCATCAAACTTGACAGAAAACTGTCCAAAGCAACAATACAGCCTCCGAAGAAATCATTCAGATGGGACTATAGCATATACATAGCTCGCATATAAACTCAACTTTCAAAATCCAGCCTTTGTATTGAAAACTTTTTAGTTTGACAAGATATAAGAAATTTGGGGCAGATTATTGTGTAAAGCCTCTCTTGAATTATAGGGATATCAGTATAGATTGCTCTATATACCCTTTAATGCACCTTCGAGGGGTATTATAGCTTCGGTAAAGGCGAAGTAAACGTTTTTTCTGAAAGTGGGTTTGATTGGTAATAACTTCGCTTATCCTACATTTAACAAATAAATAATATAATTTTAAGTCTTCCAGAATATATGTAGATCCCTATTTCAGTGTTACGTCCTTATTAATGTTTCTAACTATAAATATTATTGTCCATTGGGTAGGTACTACCCGGAGTCTATAAGCGGCCATTCAAAGCAGTACGAGAAGTGGCGCATATGGAAATCTAGACGCATCTCTTCTGCTTTCCGTTGCTTCCTATGGTAGAAATAGGGCCAGAGTTCATTAATATAGGTTTCAATGCTTCACCACCCACAAGTGCTATCGGTAAATTTTTTCAAAACTTTTATTTTTCTGCAGTTCTTGTTGTAGGTATTCCTTTTCTTTACTGGCGTAGACACCGCTTGTGCGGTTATAGCCGAGTTAGCGACAGCGCGCCAATCGTTTCTTCTTTTCTCTATTTTGCGTCTAACCGAGATACCAAGTACAGCCAAGTCCTTCTCCACTTGATCTCTCTAACGGAGTGGAGGTCTTCCTCTTCCTCTGCATCCACCGGCGGTCCTGAATCGAAAACCTTCAAAGCTGAAGTGTTCTCTTCCATCCGTACAACATGACCTAGCCGGTGCAGTCGCTGTCTAGTGATTCGCTGAACTACATATGTCAAAGGTGTCGTATATCTCGTACAGCTTATCGTTCCATCGACTGCGGTACCCGCCGTTGGCAATTAGCAAAAGACTATAAATCTTCCAGAAAACTTTTCTTTCGAACACTCCTAAGGCTGACTCATCAGATGATGTAATTGTCCATGACTTTGCACCATATAATAGGAGTGTGGTCTTTGTTCGTTGAGAGAGGACTCCAGCAATAGATTGAAGAAATCACACGATAGGGAGCCTCCTTGTCTGAAACCTCGCATGGTATCAAAGACCTCGAAGAGGTCCTTTCCGATCCTGACGTAGCTTTTAGTGTTGTTCAAAGTTAGTTTACGCAGCCGTATTAGTTCTTTTTCGTGCTGTCGAAGGCGGCTTCAAAATCGGCGAAGAGGTGGTGTGTGTCGGGTCTTCTATAAGATTTGCCGCATGGTAAAAATTTGGTTAATTTTAGCTTTTCCAGGTCTACGGCCACACACTTCAATTAGTTTGTTGGCGGTGGGCTTCAGTCTTTCGCACACTACGTTCGATAAGACTATATATGCGATATTAAGGAGGCTTATCTCACGATGATTGGCACAGATTATTGGATCCCCCTTTACAGGGCAGAGCACACTTACAATCGTCGGGCATGCTTTCATCAATTTCTATCTTGCAAAGAAGCATATTTGAATAGCTCGGCCGATAATCCATCGGCCCCCGCCGCTTTGTTTTTTTCAATTCGAACTTCTTTTCGGTCGGGCAATGGAACGTCTATTCCATCGTCATCGATTGGGTTCGCCACCTCCAGATGTTACACTTTCACTGTCGTTCAGCAGGCTGGAGAATTGTTCCTTCCATAACTTCAGTATGCTTTGAACATCAGCCACTTGATCCCCACTTTCGGTTCTACAAGAGTATGCTCCGGTCTTGAAACATACCGTTAGTTGCCGCATCTTTTCGTATTTTCGAAAATTACCCCTGTCGGCCAGCTCCTCAAGCTCTTGAGAACAGAAAGAAAATAATGCTTCGTTACACATTATTATATTTTTATAGCTAAAATCTGTTCTCGTTGCACTACGGTAGATTTTCAAGAAGGTCCGCATATCTACTATTGTATAATCTACACGAAATCGGTATCAATAGTAACTCTCTCCTCTTTTCTCTTCTCTTTTTCCATAAGCGCGAAATCGCTCTTTCGAAGAACTCCTTCCTTGGCACACTATTGCTTTAAATTGATTGATATCACAAGCGCAGCATAAAATTTTAAACTATAAAATATGACACCGACCAATAACTGCATCTGATGTCATTAGCTGACGTGGCAATCCAGCGCGTGCCGCCGAAAAGTTATTTCCCATTGTTTGCAACACAATCGATCGCTCGCCACCTACTTAACAACAAAGCAATCAATGTTGTTGACAATTTCACATTGCTACATTTTGGTATGTTTCATTAAAAATCCCTCACCTACACACAGACGCACGCACAGTCCTTACACTGGCACTGGCAGTTCGTCAATGACCACGTGTCGCTTGTTTCTTATCTCGGGTCACCAATGAAGACAAAAAAAAAATCGGAGAAGAGAAATACAATAATGATACATTGGCGCGGCTGACACGTGACTTGCGTTGTTGCATTTTCGCGTTACTATTTGATCAGCACTAATCGATGTGGCCAACCCCTAGAAGTAGACTTCATATGACTAACACTGCATATACTTATTTGTGCTTGTGTTTGTGTGGCGCAACGGAAACCAGCAAATTTGCGTGGAAGACGCCCGACTTTTTCACATCACATCGCTTCGCTCGCTTCGTGTGGCATTTGTAGTTGCAACACGCTGACATTGATTGTGTATTTGTCGATGGTCGCTGCATTTAATTCGATTGCGGCATAATTTTCAATAAACCTGAAGTATTAAGGAGTAGCCTTGTGCGGAGGAGGGGAATGTAAGCCTGATGAATGAAGGGTTGCTTCGGCCGGCGCAACGCGGAATCTCAAATATTTTTATGTGTGTTTTAATTATGAGCGAGTTGCACATTTTGCGGCAAAATATACCCTACACTGTTCATATGCATGCACACACACACACACGCAGTCATGTGCATATGCACTTACTCATTCTCCTTTGGCGCTCGGCTACGTGATGCACTCATGTGTACCTAATGTGGGTGTTAACGGTGTGCTAAATGATTTCGAATCACTTTTTTACCCTCCCCCTCTTTACCTTCGCGTTTTCCGAAAATCCCTTTGGCTTTTGTGAAGACTCCGTGCGTCGGCCAAGCAACGTTTGCTCGCGATAAATCGATAGCGATAAGTATCTGCAACACGTTTTCCACATATTTCATATGATTTACTCGGCGCTTTCTCTCTCTCTTTCTCCGTTTTCGCTCAACTCGTCCTGGCTTTGCTGGGTCTCGCTGAGTTTGGCAATTTTAAAATTTTGCACGTGTTTTTACAATTGGCGTAACTGTGAGATTTCCGGTTGAGAAGAAAAAACAACAACAACAGCAAAAAAATAATAATGCAAGCTCAATGCGTGCACAGAAAGTGTTGGAAATCTTATATTTTCACGCTTGTCGAAAAGTACATAATTTCCGGTTTAATTGAAAACTGTAAAAGTGGCGAAATAAATCAGCATTAATGCACACACCCTTTCACCACCCCACCTACGTTCACACTTACATACATGCAATGTTAACTTAAATGTTTACTTATGCTGCGCCGTCCGAAATCCAAATAATGCTTCGTAATTTCTCTTCATTTAAATTAACATATTATCTTAGCCCAAAAAGTAACATTTTAATGAAAACTAAAAACTTCAATTACCAAACTCGCAAAGGAAATGCTCTTGTAGTCCCACAAAAAATGTGCGAATGCTTAGAAAAACAACGGAAGTTGTTTGGAAAATTGTGATAGATGAGGGTCGCCGCTGCCTTGCCGCAGCGGGGCTGTCCGACATTCGCCTCGCAGTGACCAAGAGCAATAAATCAGTGTTCAAACAACAAACGGACAGGGCGAACGGGTTGCTGCGCCGCATTCGTAATCAAACCGGTTCGCTGCTCTGGGCACACAATTCACCAGATTAGTGCCGATGGCTGGTGTAATTTTCCTCTGCCAAAAGGGTTTAGTAGCTGCTACGCACTGGCGATTTCCCAATGGGGTGATTATTTAAAATTGTAAGCAGCTGAAACGCAGCCGGGTATTATTAGTGGATGTAACGATGTTATAACTACTTTTGCAATAGTTTTGTTGCGACAAGATTCCGAGGTCTTGCATGCATATTAGATTCGATAACAAGCATAATGAGTTATTGTGCTCACAGTGGCTATCATGACATTTCCTAACATTATTGTATTTGTTGTTGTAGCAGAAGCTTTCGAAGTCTAGCTTATAGTGAATTAATGGGGCTATCTTCTAAGTAATCTATTCTTGTATATCCGAAGTATGCATTATTTCGGTGAGCTTAGTCCATTGGAAGAGGGTGGGTTGTTGTGAGGTCAGCTGGTTTTGATATAAGATGAGCATGTCCGTGTACGGCTGGGTTTCTTTACACGCAGTGCATATGTGACATACGAGCCACCTAATGGTTGAGTATTGGAAGTATTATTAATTCGGGTATCGCAAGACCGTTTGTTTCTCAGGTAGAACCTTTTAACAGTTTACGTACGAGATTTGTTTAAAAAATAATGGAAATCTTCGGTTTTTGAAGATTTATTCATTTGTCTACATTAATGTTGTCGTCTTCTAAAGAGTGCCCATTCGATATTATGCACTTATGTCAGCGCTCCTCCAATCGTCGAAGCAATTCTCAACCCGATTTTGGTATAGACTTTAGCTCTTTCACCAACGCGCTTTTAATTTAATCTGTCCTTGACTCTTAATTTTTGGAAAGAGGAAAAGGCTACACGGAGCCAAGTCTGACGAATATGGAGGTTTGATGCATCGTTACAGTATTGTTTTGGCCAAGAAGTCACGAACAAATTCTGTTATTTAACGATCTTTGAGAAGAGTGGCTAGAATCTTTGTGATCTCTTGTGAAAACCAATACATTTTCGAATTCTTTTTATTGGAATTTCGGACAAAGATTAGACAAATCATTGGCTTTAGCATTATTTAGGTATTTTCAGTCAATTCCTTTATTTTGGAACAGATTGGAGATTTTATGTTTTTAATCTCTTTAAAAAACGATTTGAAATATCGATTAGTTCCCACGACAGTCGGGTCTACGTAACCAGAACGGACCCGGATTTTTATGCGACCAAGGGTTGTCAAACTCCAAATTACTTCCCGGCATGTTTTCTGCCGCTATAAACAAAACGTCATAGGTAGTTAAATTTAGAATTTTGTGAGCTAAACTGATTTGTAAAGGCTTAATAAATAGGATAGTGAGAATTAACTTTAACCATAAGGACATGGATCTATGTATATTTTATTGCATGTTATTTCACAACTATTCACATGACCCCGAGAATTTACTTGTCTAAACTATCTACCTCAAGGAATTTTTGCAATATTTCTCAACTTTAATTTTCCAAATGTTACGAATACGAAATAATTGGATTTTATTTGTCCAATAATTTAAAATTTTATCTCATTGGTAGATTAAATTCTTTTCTGTTATATCAATTCTGTATTTATAGTTTCTATATGTTTTAAGCCTTCCTCCACAGTTACATATAACTTATCTCGTTACTGTACTTATGATGCTAAATTAAAATTGACTTAAAATTTACTTATATGATGGCGAATATATTTCTTTATTTCCATCCTTTCGAAAATTTATTCAAATTATTAAAAAATATTTTTTATATATTAAAACAAAAATACAAAAAATAACACAAATGTTAGTAATATGCATATGGCAGCGCTGTGTCCAACAACCACAACCACGTTGAGGTCACTTTTGACATTTCTCTGCGCAAGTCATTTCGTTCAACCTTCTTTCATTCTCTTCTTCTTCGCATTCGCTAGTGCTGTCGATATTACCACACACATGCCTTTTACTCGTTTGATTTTCAACCACTATCTTGGCAACGAATAATAGCTTATGTATAGGTAAACAGCAAATATCGAATTTTGAAAAACCAATTACTTGTGTCTTACGAGTGCGGATGTTTACAATTTTACATCACTACGCATGAGTCGGCAAATGTCAAATTTTTTAATGTGTAAAAACAAAAGTATAGGATATTCTCGTGTGCTAGAATTTCTTTCCTATTATTTTTTTGTTATTAACTTATTGAATAAAGTAAAAAAATGAAGCTGCAAATTAAAACATTGAGTCAGAAATCACTGATGGTCGATATCGATTTATCAAAGACTGTGTATGAACTGAAAAAGGAATTGTCGCTATATCCAGACGTTGGTGTTAAGCCTGAGCTGCAAAAACTCATTTATGCCGGTAAAATACTTTTTAATGAACAGCCATTAAGTGCTTACAATATAGATGCAAAGAAATTCCTTGTCGTAATGGTTTTGAAGCAGCCCGAAGAAAGTGGTGTGGAGACTGCAAGTTCGGGTGCAGGCAGTTCTGTGTCCGCGGCTGGCGAGGCAGCCGTTGCCAGAGCTGCAGCTAGCACTCCAACAGCTAAGGAAACTGAAGCAGTAAAAGAAACACCACAACCAGAGGTAAAGCCACCTTCACCACAAACACCAGCGACAACTCCAGCTCCAGTGACAGCTGCTGCGGCTGAGGCTCAGGTCACAACACCACAGCGTACAGCAACTGCACCAGTACAGCAACCACAGCCTACACGACCAACGAGTGGCGTAAATGATGAAATGGTAGCAAATATTGTATGTATGGGATATCCAGAGGTCGAAGTACGTCGTGCATTGGCAGCAAGTTTCAATAATCCAGAACGCGCTATCGAATATTTAATTGAGGGTATTCCCGAATCGGTTTTAATGCAACCAGAAAATGCATTACTGTATGGTGGTGAAAGTGATGCTGATGTAGGCATGTCACCATTCGAAATGTTCCGCAGTGATCCGCTGTTCCGTAATTTGCGTCGCGCCATACAGCAGCACCCAGACCTCATCAACGACGCCATACAACGTGTTGGCGAAGCCAATCCGGCCATACTACAACTAATCAACGAAAATCAACAAGAATTTCTTAGCTCACTGATTGAGGGTTCCGACGATGACGACGATGATGATGAAGGCGCACCAGGTGGCGGTACCAACTAAATATGAACACCAGTACTACTTATACACATATATATATATAAAATTAATTAAATTGTAAACTCATGACATTGTACTGGTTACATTATAAATACAGGGAAAGGCCTGTATAATGCCGGTTTGAATGAATAGTATAAAAAGTACGATTCTTATTTTTCAACTATCTGCACATATGTATGTATGTAAGAAATTTGAGCGCCATTGTTTGGTATACCAAAAATATTTCTTTAATTAAAAATGCTATTCACTTGCGACCTGTTTCACAAGAACATTTGCTGCTACTACAAATAGAATTCAATTTCATTATATGCACATATGTATATGTATGTATGTACATACTCATGTACATGTTTACGAGAAAAATGTTGGTAGTTTCTGAACTGAATTGCAAAATAAATAAACATACTTTAAACGAAATATGCATGAGTATATATTGTTAAAGTTGCACAGAGTTACTTAATTATCGCAGCCATTCTTCCTTTCTTTCTCATAAGTGTGAGTATGTGCACCGAAATTAATTGGAATTTTGATTGATGTTTTCCTGAACTTGTTGAAAGGGTCATCATAACGAAGACTTGTTTTTTTTTTTCTAAAGAGTGTCTTCAAAGACAATTTTATTGTTATTTTAATAAGCTCACTATATTTTTTGAATATTTATGTATGTAATCACCAGCATTTGTTATGAATGAATCAAATTGCTTTACAACAAAAGAGTACAGGAATACTAGGGATTTATTTACGTTTTTGTTGTATACTTTTTGTTGTGTAATACGATATATTTGTAATTGTTATGCATTGATTGGAAGATCACACATTCATAGCTACATTTTTATACTGGAATACATAAGATTTAATTGTATAGTTCTCATAGTCGCCACAATTGCGCAATTACTGTGACACCCCTTGGTGTTGAAAGCTGCGCGACAGCATTCAATAAAATTAACACCAAGGGGTCTATGAACCTTTCTTTATTTCGCTCATAACCAGCATGAATTCGTTTGTAACGAGTTCCTCAAATAGTTTTGAAGGATTTATTAATAAAAATGGCGATAATGAATTTATTTATGAGAAGCTATATGAAATGGAATTCCACATTTCTTGCGAAAATTTAAAATTGAATTTGTTGAACTGTTATGAATGAACTTACTGACCTTGTTGTGACCATTTTCTGTGAATAAGTTTTTAACAATATGTAATTATACCCTCAATAGCGTATATAGCATATATGTACATATGTACAATAAATATATTCAGAAGTATATATGTACATGATCAGCGTGACGAGCTGATTTGATTTAGCTATATCCGTCTGTTTATACATATACATATGTAACAATCCACTCACATAGCAACGGGGTTAGGCAACGGTCGAGTCTTAACTAGAAACGTTCGTCACTTAAAGAAAATTCCAGTACGGAGCTCGTCAAATGATGTCTCTGATCCAAGTTCTCTCCAACAGATGCCGATAATCTTCCCAGAAGAACTCCAGAATGAACACGAATCACTACCGACATCTGAGATGGGACCATCAACTGTGGATCGAGAATTGAAGCTGAAGTTGGTGAAAAAAGGAGAGGTGTGGTAACCAGCAACAAAGAGCAAAGAGGGAGAAACGTCAACGTCGATATCAGCGACTTCACCCATGCACAATAAAAAGGTTAACGTTCACGTTTCTCCTTCTTTGCTATTTGTTGCTGGTTCCAACAATATGCGAACTCGGTTTTTGGGAAATTTTGCACACGTCTTTTGATCTGCTAATCATTTGTTGTTGTTGTTTTAACGGAGATTCAGTCCCCGTTGGGATGGTAAATATCATTTGTGTTGTCGTCGAGGTCATCTAACGGTAGGCCCAAGAAACGTGCTGTTTCGACGGGGTCGGACCAAAGGGAGGAGGGTGTTAGATGGGTAGGGTTTGTGGGGCATGTAAAGAGGTGGTCAGTGTCATGCGGAGACTCGTTGCATGCAGGACATACATCGAGTATGTCAGGGTCTATTCTGGATAAGTAGGAGTTTAACCTGCTACAGTATCCAGAACGAAGTTGCGCAAGGGTCACACGCGTTTCTCGCGGCAGCTGGAGCTCTTCGTCTGCGATGGGTGGTGGTTTAACTCCAAGAACGCCATTCACGGGAAGGGAGTCGGTGAAGGTGTTGATGGCTCCACTGTGAATGGCGGTCAGTACCTGTCGAAAGTTAGTTGCGTCCGAAGTCCGGTCGGCGTACTGTACGACGTCGTCGACGTAATCCAGGAATGACCTCTTGATGCTCCTAGGAGGCGGTTCCGCTCCAAGCAGATGGCTGCAGGGGTGATTTCTGCGAAAGCATCCCAGCAGGAACTGCCTGGAGAGGAGTTCGTTATGCTCCTTAACCGGGAGCATGCGCGTCTCACTATGGAGGTGTTCAATCGGAGACATCAAGAGACATCCTGTAGTGGTCCGGAGTGCAGTATTTTGGCAGGTCTGAAGTTTCCTCATCTGCGTGCCACTGCATCCAGGCGACCATATGGGCGCTGCGTAATTGATCCATCCTTTCCGTCATCGCTTCCATCTAATTATATCATTCCATATATCAGACTTCGCATTGGCCACTCCATTATCACACACGCTCACATACTAAATGGCACTCAGATCAACCAATGCCCATTTTGTGATTCAGATTTAAATCTATTGCATCTTCTGCAACATTGTCCAGCACTTCAAACTCATAGACTGTCAAACTTCAATAATACTGATCCAATAATTTTATTGATGGATCCCTCAAGCAACAACATTTCGAAAATCTACAACTTTTTGAAAGACAGCGACCTTCTTCGACGCATATAACATAACCAGTCGGCCGATAGCCCATGATGCTAGTGCTGCGTATTTTCTTAAGTTTGTATAATAATTGTATTATTATGTAAGCTTTTATAAAATAAAAAAAATAAAATAAAAAAAAAATAAAAATTTTCAGTGTTTTTATTATTTAAATAAAGTATATTTCCACTTTAATTCATTGAAATAATAAAAATACTAAACATAGAGTCACTCTATGCGTAAAAATACATACATTTTATAATAATTAGTGAAAATTGTATGGAAAAACTACGATTTTACACCATTTTCAGGAGGCTGCCTTAGAGCCCCCGTGGTCCTAGAGGGGGAAGGGTGCTATTATTCAAAAGCTCCATTCATTACCTTTCAAATGAGGGGGGCAGCAAGCCCTCCCCCTTTTCGCAAAACCTCTTCAAAATGGGATTCTAAAGTAAGCATTCCCTTATTTCTTCTCTGGAAAAGCTCCCCTATCTGCACATACCCATTTATACGGAAATTAGGTTTTTTTTACCCCTCCGCCAAAGTAATCGGAATCGTGCCTTGCCTAATTTACTTAATCAAAAAAGTTTCTCAAAATGTGTACACATACATAAATGCAATTTAAATGCAAACCAAAATATAACCAGAAGTTTAGTAAAATGTATTGTTAATGTTAATTGTTCATAATGGAAAATCAAATGAATTACCGAAAATTTCCAATAAATATTTAGAGGTCATAAGAAATCGTCAAATAGTCGGCATAAGATTTTCAAGGTTAAAAACAATTGCAATTCAGTCATGTGGTAGACTATATCTTATCTGATTAAAGATAAGTGTTCTTAAGTTTATGATACTTTAAAATATAAATTAGTGACGTATTAATATTATTGTATTATTTTACTTATGTATTTTGAACTTACTTTGTACATCGCACTTTCTTAGCAAATTCAATTGTATCCTTCAGTTCTTTCTTAAACTTTTCCTGATTGTTGGGAATACTACCATTACCAAACTTCGAATCCCCTGAAATAAAATACATATATGAAATAGAACATGATAAGAATTCCAAAGAGGTCTGGTTTTTTATTGGATAAAACTTGCCCAAGCTAATATTAATTAGTCCAATTTGTATTCCTGTTGATTCTTTTGCTTGCAATACTTTTTCCAATTCAGAACTTGGAAAAGGTATTTCTACAGCATTAAATCCAGCTCCATGTGCCATATAAATCCGTTCAGATATGGGCTTACCACCTTCGGTAAATAAAAAGTTTAAATTCGCTGACAGCTTCATTATGAGCTCAATAGATAATTATGAGCACTGAATGCGGCACTCCTCAGATATAATAAATTTCGCATATTTAAATGTGTGAACATCTATGTATGTTAGATTAGAAGATTTATACAAATAAAACACACGCACGAACATAAAATAATTAAGTGTTTACAGCAGGAATAAAGGAATAGATAACTTGATCAGAATCTAGTTTCTTGCTCTCTCGCTTGTCAGCTGGCAGTGCACCCTGATCTGTTTTCTGAGCTGGCAACAAAACACAATCAGGGTGCCGTCAACCAGGAGTTAGTGAAAAATCCGGGATGCCAGAAGAGCAGCGCTATAATTACTTGACGAAATTAGTGTGGGCACAATTCCGATTTCTTTGGCGCCGCGATTTGAAGGTACCGTTGGAAAGAGGAAGTCCTCCTGATTAAAAAATATATGGAGTTATAGATACCGCAAACGTTTAGTTTACGAGATATTCGACCTTCAAGCTCAAAAATTCGCAAAATTGGAACATTTCAAGAAGCTATTTCACCACGTTAAACCCACTTTACTCACATTTTTCTGTTCAAATTAATTAAATTACACTGTAATCTTTTAAATAAATCCACAATTTACACTTTTAGCAGGTTGTTTATTTAAAAAATCTTTGTTTTAAAAATTACATTTTACACTCGTTTGAACCCCATTTGTTTGCCAAAAATTACGAAGAAATGGATGCCATGTGATGACAAGGCAATTCGCTGAAATTCCTCTATTCATGCATATGGATATTTCGTTTTATAAATTTATTAAGCAAATAAGTAATATTATATACATGTATTAGTAATATTATAACATATACATATGTATAGGATGGAGTCATGTGTAGAAGTTCACGTAAGTGAGGAAAGTTCTCTGATCGCCATTCACTTGGGAGTGGCCAGAAACGATTCTTTTACACATGGCTCAAGCAGCTCACTACTTCCGGTCTTTGACCAAGTATCCTCTGGGTAGCCTAAGAACATCCGTTCGAAGGCGAGCTAAAGTGAGAAGGCGAAACATTCCCTACAAGGGTTGTGCGCTGGGTTTGGGACCCGCCACGTAAAAACACCCCCAGTGAAGAGCTACAACCAGCCTCGGATGAGAGACCCCCTTTTGATGACGACCACGGCAAACGAAATAAGGACTACGAATTGAGGGCATGCACCTGGAATGTCCGGTCCCTTAATTGGGAAGGTGCCGCTGCCCAGCTGGTTGATGTCCTCGTAAAGACAAAGGCTGACATCACCGCCGTCCAAGAAATGCGATGGACGGGACAAGGACAGAGACGAGTAGGTCCTTGTGACATTTACTACAGTGGCCATATAAAGGAGCGCAAGTTTGGTGTAGGATTCGTGGTGGGAGAGAGACTCCGTCGCCGAGTACTATCATTCACTGCGGTGAATGAACGTCTAGCCACAATCCGCATCAAAGCGAGGTTCTTCAACATATCGCTGATTTGCGCCCACGCCCCGACGGAAGAGAAGGACGATGTGACCAAAGATGCCTTCTATGAGCGCTTGGAGCGCGCTTATGAGAGCTGCCCCCGCCACGATGTCAAAATCGTGCTGGGCGACTTTAACGCCAGGGTGGGCAAAGAAGGTATATTTGGCACTACGGTCGGTAAATTCAGCCTCCACGACGAAACATCCCCAAATGGGTTGAGGCTGATTGACTTCGCCGGGGCCCGAAATATGGTTATCTGTAGTACTAGATTCCAGCATAAGAAGATTCATCAAGCTACCTGGCTGTCTCCGGATCGAAAAACTACCAACCAGATCGATCATGTTGTGATAGACGGAAGACACGTCTCCAGTGTTTTAGATGTGCGTGCGCTCCGAGGTCCTAACATCTACTCGGACCACTATCTTGTTGCAGCTAAGATTCGTACCCGCCTCTGTGCAGCAAAAAACGCGCGCCACCAAACACAAGGAAGGTTCGACGTCGAGAAGCTGCAATCACAACAGACAGCCGAACGATTTTCTACTCGGCTTGCACTCCTGCTCTCTGAGAGCACTCGTCAACAACTCGGTATAAGGGAACTGTGGGACGACATTTCAGACTCCTAACGTACAGCTGCAACCGAAACCATTGGTTTTCGGAAAGTGCAAAAGAACAGCTGGTACGACGAGGAGTGCCGTGTCGCAGCGGAGAGAAAACAGGCTGCCTACCTCGCAACGTTACGATCGACCACTACACGTGCGGGATGGGATAGATACCGAGAGTTGAAGAGGGAAGCGAGACGCATTTGTAGACAGAAGAAGAAAGAGGCTGAAATGCGTGAGTACGAAGAGCTTGATAAGCTGGCCGACAGGGTAATGCTCGAAAATTCTACGAAAAAATGCGGCGGCTTACGGAAGGTTTCAAGACCGGAGCGTATTCCTGTAGAACCCCAAAAGGTGATCTAGTCACTGATGCCCAGAGCATACTTAAATTATGGAGGGAACACTTCTCCAGCCTGCTGAATGGCAGTGAACGCACAACACCAGGAGAAGGAGAACCCGATTCCCCAATCGATGACGATGGAGCAGACGTTCCATTACCCGACCATGAAGAAGTTCGAATAGCAATTGCCCGCCTGAAGAACAACAAAGCGGCAGGGGCCGACGGATTGCCGGCCGAGCTATTCAAACACGGCGGCGAAGAACTGATAAGGTGCATTCATCAGCTTCTTTGTAAAATATGGTCGGACGAAAGCATGCCCAACGATTGGAATTTAAGTGTGCTTGCCCAATCCATAAAAAAGGAGACCCCACAATCTGCGCCAACTACCGTGGATTAGCCTCCTCAACATCGCATATAAGGTTCTATCGAGCGTATTGTGTGAAAGATTAAAGCCCACCGTCAACAAACTGATTGGACCTTATCAGTGTGGCTTCAGACCTGGCAAAATCAACAACCGACCAGATATTCACCATGCGCCAAATCTTGGAAAAGACCCGTGAAAGGAGAATCGACACACACCACCTCTTCGTCGATTTCAAAGCAGCTTTCGACAGCACGAAAAGGAGCTGCCTTTATGCCGCGATGTCTGAATTTGGTATCCCCGCAAAACTAATACGGCTGTGTAAACTGACGTTGAGTAACACCAAAAGCTCCGTCAGGATCGGGAAGGACCTCTCCGAGCCGTTCGATACCAAACGAGGTTTAAGACAAGGCGATTCCCTATCGTGCGCACTGCTTTTGGAGAAAATAGTTCGAGCCGCAGAACTAAACAGAGAAGGTACCATCTTCTATAAGAGTGTACAGCTGTTGGCGTATGCCGATGATATTGATATCATCGGCCTCAACACCCGCGCCGTTAGTTCTGCTTTCTCCAGGCTGGACAAGGAAGCACAGAAAATGGGTCTGGCAGTGAACGAGGGCAAGACGAAATATCTCCTGTCATCAAACAAACAGTCGTCGCATTCGCGACTTGGCACTCACGTCACTATTGACAGTCATAACTTTGAAGTCGTAGATAATTTCGTCTATCTTGGAACCAGCGTAAACACCACCAACAATGTCAGCCTAGAAATCCAACGCAGGATAACTCTTGCCAACAGGTGCTACTTCGGACTGAGTAGGCAATTGAGAAGCAAAGTCCTCTCTCGACAAACAAAAACCAAACTCTATAAGTCACTCATAATTCCCGTCCTGCTGTATGGTGCAGAGTCTTGGACGATGTCAACAACGGATGAGTCGACGTTGCGAGTTTTCGAGAGAAAAGTTCTGTGAAAGATTTATGGTCCTTTGCGCGTTAGCCACGGCGAATACCGCATTCGATGGAACGATGAGCTGTACGAGATATACGACGACATCGACATAGTTCAGCGAATTAAAAGACAGCGGCTACGCTGGCTAGGTCATGTTGTCCGGATGGACGAAAACACTCCAGCTCTGAAAATATTCGACGCAGTACCCGCCAGGGGAAGCAGAGGAAGAGGAAGACCTCCACTCCGTTGGAAGGACCAAGTGGAGAAGGACCTGGCTTCGCTTGGAATATCCAATTGGCGCCACGTAGCGAGAAGAAGAAACGACTGGCGCGCTGTTGTTAACTCGGCTATAATCGCTTAAGCGGTTTCTACGCCAATTAAGAAGAAGAAGACATATGTATAAGTAATATTATATAATAATAGGGGTATTCTCTTGCTCTTGCAAAACCCGGTGCACGGTGCAAGAATTGCAGATTTACAACGGCACAACTACAAACACACGCAGAAAAATATTTGTAAAAATATGTCAGACCAAAACCTATGTATATTTGCGTGAAATGTCACGCAAAAATATAATTGCAACCCTGTTGTAGTTGCCATTTTACATAAAGACATATTACGTCGTTAAATTGTTGAGGAAGAAAAGTTTTAAATGGATTTTATTATTTCTATTGAAATTTTAAAGATTTGTTACTGTTTTTTTTCCTAAAAATGTATGCAGAAGGTGCGCAAATTCACAATAGCCATGCTTAATAGTCATTCACAACAAATTGACCGAATTAGCCATTCATATATCACTAGATTCTGCAATGGGTGCTCTCGTGCTCTTGTATATTTCGGTATAGTATTTTTGCAATCTGCAATCTTGCAAGAGCAAGGGAATACCCCTAATGTTACGTAACAAAGTGTAACCCTGCAAGACGGAGGTAACAGATTGCACAAACACATTGAAACATTTTCAGCTGTTCACTAACACTGTTACAGTTTCTGGAATTTTTAATTGAATGGGTAAATACGTAAGTAAGATAGAGAAAAACTATCGACATTCTAAACATATTGTAATATTAACTTGCTAGAATAGGAGAGACGAATGCCCAATTTTTCAAGAAGAAGAAAACGAAAAGCGCAGTTTATTTTGGTTTTTAAAGAGGTGAGTTCGTTATTTCATTATTTGATATTTTATAATTAATTTCTTATATACATTTATACTATATATGTTATTAATTTCTTTTATATAGAGTAAACGAAAAAGATTAACAACGAGAAAAAGGTAAGTATTGTGAATTGAATGTCGTGTGTGTAATTAAAATTTTTAATATTACAGAAATCATTTGGAGCGTTTGGATGCGTATAACAAAGACGCACCATTCAATTAGCCGCATCACCGGTGACTTGGAGGACGAGCATTACGTGGAGCTTGCTATTAGTTTAAGTAAATATTTGATTATTTTGATGTTATTATTAAATAAAGCGAAATAATAAAAAAAACTGAATTCTATTTAAAAGAATTGAATTTGCTAGAAGTAACAAATGGGTAACAGATAATCTTGTTACTGCTTGTTCTTGCTAACATGCTAATATGTTATAGGTAACAAACTGATAACGAAAATGATAACACTAACAGATATTCGGATAACAAATACTTTTTGTTATCCATAACACATAGGTAAGCAATGCGCTAACAAAAGAATTTGTTACGAGTAACATACTGTGAAGAGATTTGCTAACAAATGCATGTATTCTGTTAGAACAAGGCAGCATGCGATATTTGCCATTGGTTAGAGCGAGATAACCATTGAACAACAAATAGCTATGTGTTACTTTTTTCCCACTCACTGAACAAAAGTAACAAATATTTTAACGAATGCAAAAGTGAACAATAACAAGCCGCTTACACGTTTGCTAACAGCTACCCGTCTTGCAGGGAAGGTTACAGTACAGTACGAAAACTCAAATTTTGTTTCAATATGAGTGCATGATAACCGTAAAATATATCCACTTTATATCCAAAACTCATATTTTAAATATAATATATATATATCGTCACCTAAAATCAAAGCAATGTATCATAAAAAATAAATTGAAATCGCTGACAGATATAATAACCAAAATGTATAAATTTTATAACGAAAACTTAAATTTTGTTTGAATATTGGATATAAAGTGGTTATATTTTTTGGTTATCATCCACTCATATTGAAACAAAATTTGACTTTTCGATATAAAGTAGTTATATTTTTTGGTTATTATATCTGTCAGCGATTTCCATTTATTTTTTATGGTGACGATATATATATTATTATATATAAAATATGAGTTTTGGATATAAAGTAGTTATATTTTTTGGTTATTATATCTGTCAGCGATATCCATTTATTTTTTATGATACATTGGTTTGAATTTTAGGGGACGATATATATATTATTATATTTAAAATATGAGTTTGGTTATATTTTACGGTTATCATGCACTCATATTGAAACAAAATTTCAGTTTTGGATATAAAGTAGTTATATTTTTTGGTTATTATGCACTCAAACTCATATTTTAAATATAATATATATATATATATATACATATATATATCGTCACCTAATATACAAACCAATGTATCATAAAAAATAAATGGAAATCGCTGACAGAAATAATAATCAAAATTTCTCAATTTTATAACGAAAATTTAAATTTTGTTTGAATATGAGTGCATAATAATCAAAGAATATAACCACTTTCACCACTTTATAACAAAAAGTCAATATATTTTTTTATTTTTAACGCAGAAAGGAGTACTACGCGAAAGCTCTTCAGTCACCCCGGGTTTTCGCTAGGTCAGAGTTATTTTTTTAGAGCGCGACCGAAGGCCGCCAACGCAGAAAGGAGTACTACGCAAAAGTCCTTCAGTCACCCCGGGTATTCGCTCGGCCAGAGTTATTTTTTTAGAGCGCGGCCGAAGACCGCCAACGCAGAAAGGAGTACTTCGCGAAAGTACTTCAGTCACATAAATTACGTATTACACATATACATATGTACATATGTAGAAAGTATTTTTTTATAGTTAATATAGAAAAAATAATCACTCGATAACAAACAAAGAAAAATTGTTAAAAATCCTACATATTTACTGTTTAAGATGTGGCAAGGCTCGTTTTCCTCATAATTGTAAACAATCTAACCTTTTCAACGATGAGTGTGTTAAGTGATTTTTAAATTAATAAATTTAGGTAAAATATAGCAAACTAAAAGTGAAATGTACGCTTATTTCAAAGCTTAGAGTGTGTATTTAAATATATAAAATAAAAAATGTGAAAAAATTTTGTGAAACATAGAGAAATAACATGTGTTCTTAGTGCAAATTTTTGAACTTTTAATCGTGAATATTTTAAAAAATATTAGTAATTCTTACATTATTTTTGGATATTCCTCTGGAGAAGCTCCCCTATCCATACATACCCCATTTATACGGAAATTCGGTTTTTTTTACCCCTCCGCCAAAGTAATCGGAATCGTGCCTTAGTGTGAAATGAAATTTCATTGAACTGTATGAACATATTTTGGCAAAATAAATGTTTATGTAAATTAATTAATGATTTTGCATTTTGGCATTTATATATGTATGCATTTTCAAAGTTTTTAATTTAGTGTTTTGTATAATTTATTAAATACCCAACCTAATATTTTTCAGCAGTGGCATCATGGGCAAATGTTGTAAAAAATGCGAGTTTTGACAGCTCTCTCTCGAACCAATGAGTCTCGTATCAAGTTATCTAAGATAAAGGAACTCCCATATCTTTCTATCTTTCTATCTCTGGTTCAATGATGATTTACGATCAGAGATAAAGAGATCCCCAACTCTCCTGTCACTGAAAATGTGAGAGCCGCTCACCTACCGAACTTTGACAGTTGACTGGATTGGGTAGGTTTTGACGTTTTGCAATTGGAATGACTGGAACGGCCAGATTGAAATTATACCAAAAATATATGTGAACGGAGGAATTTGTTGCCCCCGTTCAAGATCGCTAATAAAAATTTAAAACAATGAAAATCAAAGAAAATGCGAAATTTAAATATATTTCATGAAACGTTTTGTAATTTGATGCTTAATAGAATTAATTTTTTATTACAAATTGTAATGGGGTTTCGTCCATAGCTGAGGTATGCTCAGCCGCTCCAGGGTCAGCCTTGGGACCCACGAACCCTTAGCAAAAAAGAGACGAGTTTAATCCTCGTAAAGTTATATCCACACCCCCACTCCTTATGCGGACAGCCAGACCAGCGTGATGAAAACGAACGGGATTGATGAGCCAGGCGTTGACGCTTGTTGCGACTGGCACGGTGATGAAAATGAACGGGATCGATGAGTCCGGCGTTGACGCTTGTTGAACCTGGCACGATGATGAAAATGAACGGAATTTATGAGTCAGGCGTTGACGCTTGTTGAACCTGGCACGATGATGAAAATGAACGCAATTTATGAGCCAGGCGTTGACGCTTGTTGCGACTGGCACGGTGATGACAATGAACGGGCTTGATGAGTCAGGCGTTGACGCTTGTTGAACCTGGCACGATGATGAAAATGAACGGAATTTATGAGCCAGGCGTTGACGCTTGTTATGACTGGCACGGTGATGTATACGACGGGCTCCTCTGTGTAGGAGAGATTTTATTAATCGCCAACCGTCTTCGTTGGCCTCCAGCTATCAACTCTAACTGTACTCCACTTACGTGTCGCCTGTTAGTCACGTTAGTTTTTAATAACGGTGCCCTACGGTACGTAAGCAGTGGTACTGACGCTGTTCGAAGCAGCGCAGCTGTGCCCCTCATAGTCACGGTCGAGCCTTTGCGCGTACCGATATTAACCTAACAAAACGGCAGAGTCATTGCGAGCACTGGCATCACCAAAGCGTGATGCCTTTTCTACGCAATGCCTGCGAAGTGCCTCATTCTATGGTATACGGCAGTCATTGCGAGCACTGGCATCACCGAAGCGTGATGCCTTTTCTGCGCAATGTCTGCGAAGTACCCCATTCTATGGCAGTCATTGCGAGCACTGGCATCACACCGAAGTGTGATGCCTTTTCTGCGCAATGCCTGCGAAATATCTACTTCTACGGTATGCACTTACCCCTGCTTACTGCTATTTTCCTGCGCGATGCTGGGCGACCGTCCGGTTTGGCGAGCTGGAGCAAATGATCGCATTTGGTGTAAAGTGCTTGCTTTTATAGCAGCATCGCGGTGAGTTGTATGCGTACGGTGCGTTAGTACGTATGGTGGAAAGCTCTAGCAGCTTTCATCATCGTAGTGAGGTAAGTTGTGTGCGTAGTCAATGCGGTGAAGTTTAGTACGTATGGTGGTATGGTGAGGGTACATGATGTACTGTGGAGCGAAGTTGACGTAAATTATTGTAAGGTGGTAAAAGCCACGTTACAGTCCCCCCTCACTTCGGACAATGATACTTCGCTGGCGGCCGGTGGAAGGAGCGGTTTCGATCTCCCACGATGGTTCGGCTGGAGGTTGGCTGGCTGGCTGGCCTAGTTGGCGTGTGCCGTGAACGGGGAGCGGGTGTGGAAACTTTTATTTAATAGTATTTCTTAACCTATAGTACAAGGCGTCTTAGGTCTTATAGCTCACAACTAGTGACACCCATTTAATGTAATCGTATAAATGCATGAATAACTATAGTAATTAAAGCTAATGACTTAATTATAACGGCTGCTCTGAGGTGTGACTCGTATAAATGAAGCACGCATCTGTCCTCGCCGTATCGCACCAGAACCCGGTCGCCTTTTAGCTTCTGTAGGGCTAGACGTCGGCCCCGAAAAAATAGCGTTCGCTTGGAGCGCTTGATAAGGTGCTGTCGTGTCATTACCAGCCCTTCCAGGAACCCTGGGATTTCGGTCACCGGTGTCACTTCTTGGTGCGATGTGTCAGGCGTGGCCGGTTGTGCGCTGATCTCGGCAGTTGGAGGCCGGGTCGTCATCGGGGTTGGCGTCGCTTTTGGGTGAGGCGGCGTCGTCTCGACGTTGGTCTTGTCAATTGCTGGGGCAGACGCCCCATCGTCGTTCGACCATGCGTTTACCCCGGCAGTCGCTGTTGTTGCTGGTGTCTCGTGCGCATTCCTTACAAGTTGCTTATTAATGCTGGCTTCGGCAGTCGTGCTTCCGGTGGTGGTTGTGGCTTTTGAGGCTCATCTGATGGTTGTGGTTGGCGCTTGGTATGGCGGCCCGATGCGTGTGGCATTCCGCTGACTACGTGTTTCATTTCGTTTATCTGGAAAGAGATGAGCAAACGGTCTAGGATCGTGTTTATCTGGGGAAGTGGGTATGCGTCTGGTATGCTTGCTGCGTTAAGTTGCCTCTCGGCTAGCATAGCAAGATGATCGGTGGGTGCCGGTGTGCTTAGGCGTGTAGCGGTTAGAGGTTGGCCATCGATGGTGATAGTCAGGTCTCGCTTCATTAAGAAATCCATGCTTAAGATGACATGTTCCGAAAGCGTCGGTAGAGCTGATACAAGTAGTCGCATAGACTTGTTACCCAGCTCTATTGTAACAGGATACATTTTCGTGCTAGGTATATACGTCTGGTTAGCTAGCTGAATGCGACGGGTCTGGCGTCTGGCTTTAATTTGGTGTTTATCTAGATGACGTTGAAGTTCTTTACCGATATATGTGAGCGTGGCTCCGGTGTCCCCCAGAGCTTCTATCTGCATGCCTGCGACAGTAATGAGCAAATAATAACGGCCATCTTGTTTCCCTTCTGGGTACGGAATCGTTGCGTTGAGTGCTATTGTACTGGGTTTGGGCGGAGTAGCTCGCATCGTCGCATGTGTAGGACAATTGCAGTCTCGAGACATGATTCCGTCGCGTCCACAGCGAGAGCAAAATATTCGCTGCTGGTTGCGACATTGCTGCCTTCGGTGTACCGGCTGCTTACATCGCCAACAAACTTTCTCGCAGCAATACTTAGTACTTACCGCCGTCAAACAGTGATTGGTGTTTCTTGCTTGCCTGGCCTCCTCGCTTCTTAACAATTCGTAGTCTTCCGTTAATTCGAGTAGTTCGTCTACGCTGTTGAAATCGCTCCGAAGGACATATAAGCGATATTCCACCCTTAGACCGTCGTATATACGCTCGGTGTGATCTTCATCGCGAAGTTTCGGGTGTTGGCGAATAAGCGTTTGGATAGCCAGCACATAATCCTTTGCCTTCTCTCTGGGAAATTGCTTGCGCTGATGGATGGTTTCTTCCAGATGTGTGAGGTGACGTTTCGGTAAAAGAACCGTTCAGTCTCGTAACGAAAGTCGTCCCACGTGTTAATGGCGTGGCGTTTTACACGAAACCATTGCAGCGCTTTGTCCTGCAAAATTTCCGGCATAGTAGCAAGAAGCTGGTTATTTGCTATAGAGTAGCATTCGGCGAGTTCCTCGCAACGCTCTAGAAAGTCGTGTAAATTGTCGCGACCACTGTAGTGTATGTTCCATCGCCGCACGGAGTTCACGGACTGCTTCATCACCAGTCACAAACACGCAAAACTCTGTTATTTATATTGCGTTTAAACAGCATTAAGCATTTTGATATGGCTGTTTGGGTGACTCTCAAAGATTCTGTTAGGGTTTCTTATGTTTGTAGTAATCTTTATCGAGTAAGGCCGCCCAGAACATTCTTAATCTATTAAGTCAACATTACAACTTCTAAATCGTGCACACCAATTTTAGCCCGCAAGTTCAGGTGCTGCATGCTCACCATAAACATCCACCAAATTATACCATGTTCATACCGACACTTAATCACACGATTTCGGCTGTTGAATGGATTATCCCACTAATCTTAAAAATTTATCAAGATTTCGCCATACAAAAATGACAGTTCCAAATCACTTCATTGAAATGATTTCAAACTGATCCACGCTAAATCTCTCTGTGCGACTCTGATTTTGCGCACTCTACTTGTCAGCACTGGAAATCTGTTACATTATCACAGCTGATTTAGACACTACAAAGGGGGAAAAATGTCAACAAACAATTTTTTTTTTAAATGAATCTAATTTCACCTGAAAATCGACTTAACAAATGAAAAAATGCATCCATTATTTCTATTAAATGGAAAATATTAAAAAAAGACGGCTTTTATTTGAAAATACTATATGACAATCTTTCCTTTTGATAAATATTAAGCGATGTGAATTCTTGAATGACAATAACAGCTGTTTTTGATCTTTCTAACGGCAGTGAGAACACTGTTGGGTTATGAAATGCTTAAATGTAATCTAATCTTTTAGATTTTCGGTCTGAACATGGTATTAGATGTCTTTCGGCCATATAATAATCCAAGTTGCGAAACATTCAAAATAACGGTGAAAATCTGACATGAGAAAATGAATTATGATTATTAGTTATCTATATTCAAATATATTGAACATGAATATACTTGTATACATATTGCAACACGCCTATGCTTATATGAGACACGTATGCATATACTACGAGTATATGTATATATACGCATCAGAGATGTGCATGAATACCATTCAAATGACATATTTAGTATTTTATAAAAATGAAGACTGAGTTAGCACTAGGCATAAACTAAACGAAAGCTGACATTGCATGATTCACCTCAGCGAGTGGTTTGTTACAAAATGCATATCATTGGTTGCTTTTTCTGTAAGCTCATAGCATTCACAAAAGCATTGAATCAGTATGAGTGTTATGAATATACGCAGAGCTTTTTGATTTTATTGTTTATTGTTTTTAATTTTATTTGATAGTGCTTAAACATATGTATATATTAACAGAGTGAGAGTATTAATGATAATGTTAAAAAAAAAATAATTACAAAATACAGCCTTTAAAAAAAAAAAAATAAATGTAATACTTCATGTTCCATATTTTATTATTTAAAGATATATAATATATATATTAATTTTATATATGTATATTATATATGTATATATATTGTTGTTCTTATAAATTATTGTAATTGTTAATAAAGCTGTATTTCTACTCATATTTGTACACTGAATTCAAAAAAAGCAAATTATTCACAGTTTTTGGCCCAATACGGTTACGTTTCTCAGTTATTATATTACCTTAGGCAGAAAAAACTCGTTCTGAAGCGGCACTGCTTGCAGGTATAGCCAACATTTTTTGGGCAAACTTATATAACCGAGGGTATTCTGAATTATGACTTTCCCACCACTGCATAACATTAAAATTAACATCAAGTCCTATTTTTAGATAACTATAACGATTTATTTCATCAGATATACTTTCTGCCATGGACGGTTGAATTGAGGTCATAAAAGATGAGAAAAATAATTGGAAATCCTGTGGTGATTCATTATGGATTGCAAAATTAGTTGGACTATCGGACGACGAAACAGATTTCATTATTTCGGAGACACAAAACTCTTTAACTTCATTTAATTTACTTTCGTCTAGACAAGAATTGGTAGGTGGATACAAAAAGCAAGCCGTATAGTGAGAAATACTTAAATTAGGAATGTACTTTGTTTCCATTTCTCTTAAAATATTTCTTTTTAATGCCTTTATTACTTGCATATCAGTATCTCTTTCTTCGCAAATGGATCTGACAGTGTTGAATTTTGAAATAATTATTCGAAATTGATTCAAATAAATTAAGATGCGAGTTCCACCGAGTAATACAATAATTTTTAAGAGAAGTTAATAGCATGTGTTGAAAGGAAGTCTTTTTAAAATACTTTACTAACTTTTTGCAAGCATCCAAAAATGAAACTAATTCTACCGAAATTAAACCACAATCCAAAACATTATTCCATAGGTGATTTGCACAATTAATCCTATTTTGATTTTTAAGAGCCTTCACAATGTTTGATCCTCTGTCAGTAACAAACGTAATATTCTCCCTGTTATTTACTTCGAAATCTGCCGAAATGGTGTTCAATTTCGTTAAAGCATTAGTTGCTGTGCTTCTCTCTAAATCCATTGATTTTACGCCTAAAACAATTTCTTTTAACTTTAAATCTTTCTTAAAATGAAATGTGGTACATAAGAAATTCATTTTTACAAAATTGTCAGTCCAGAGATCTGATGTTATGGACGCCGTTCCGCTTGTTATTGCTAAATTCAATTCCTCCATCATTAGTATTCTTTTATCGACTGCTATGTTGTTTATTCGTCGTGATATGGTTCTGGAATTGGGCAACATGTCGGAGACGTCTAAATGATTGCCATATTTTGTTCCAATATTTAAGAGTGCCTCCACGACCTTTTTAAAACCTTCGCCGTCTACAACTGAAAATGGACGACAGTCCTCTACAACCCATTGAGAACACGCCAATAAAAGAATTTCCTTATCTGCATTGTTAACTTTTTTTACAGCAACGTTGCAATTTCTTACAGCATAACACTTGTGACGGGTAAGATTAGATGTTTGCTTTGCATTATATTTTAATATGTTATTACACTTCTCACATATCACCATTCCATCAATAAGCCTACTTTCGTCATTTTCAATTTGACAGAAAATATCCCAAATTTTACTTCTGCTTTGTTTATTTTTTACAATACGAAAAACACCGTTTTCAATATTTTTTATTATTTCAGAGTTCATCTTGAAAACTTATTTAAAAGAAATTAACGCCCTGATTTTGCACTATGTAATCTGAGCTTTTATGAATCATTTGATTGTTTTGCTTACAACTCAAAACACAGTTATAATTTTTGAGTGGTTGTTGCTAGCGGCATTTAGAGAGTGATTGAGTAAATGACAAGCAATTAGAAGAGCGCAAACACTGCAAGCAATGTTATTAGCACATGCTGATGATTGAAAACAAAACAAAGACAGTGAGTACATACATATAGGAAAAAAGTGAATCAACTCGTGTACATCTCTGATACGCATGCACTCAACGAATGAAATATTTCCAGCTCAATAAGGCCTTTCCTCACCAGCGGTAAGAATTTAAAGAATCTATCTTGAGTTTAATCGTTTGATTTTACAAATGACACACATAACTATTGGAACCAGGTTGAGATTTTTTCTGCGAATTGCAAATATCTAAAATGAATAGAAATAATTAAATTATTACTTTTTTGTATTTGTTGAGGTATCTACATTAAATTTTAAAAATTAATACTATAACTACTAATACTATACTATTTATTCATTCGCACAATGTTGCCATTACTCAATACGCATATGTGGTTTTGTACACATCTAACTTTTCAATTATATTTTTTCATAACATAAAATATCAAAACTGAAATCAAACTATTAAAAATAGTTTATATATTTATAAATAATTCGACTCTGATTTTGAGTTCTTCTTCTTCTTCTTCTTAATTGGCGTAGATACCGCTTACGCGATTATAGCCGAGTTAACAACAGCGCGCCAGTCGTTTCTTCTTTTCGCTGCGTGGCGCCAATTGGATATTCCAAGCGAAGCCAGGTCCTTCTCCACTTGGTCCTTCCAACGGAGTGGAGGTCTTCCTCTTCCTCTGCTTCCCCGGCGGGTACTGCGTCGAATACTTTCAGAGCTGGAGTGTTTTCATCCATCCGGACAACATGACCTAGCCAGCGTAGCCGCTGTCTTTTAATTCGCTGAACTATGTCAATGTCGTCATATATCTCGTACAGTTCATCGTTCCATCGGATGCGATATTCGCCGTGGTCAATGCGCAAAGGACCATAAATCTTTCGCAGAATTTTTCTCTCGAAAACTCGTAACGTCGACTCATCGGTTGTTGTCATCGCCCAAGCCTCTGCACCATATAGCAGGACGGGAATTATGAGCGACTTATAGAGTTTAGCTTTTGTTCGTCGAGAGAGAACTTTACTTTTCAATTTCCTACTCAGTCCGAAGTAGCACCTGTTGGCAAGAGCAATCCTGCGTTGGATTTCCAGGCTGACATTATTAGTGGTGTTAATGCTGGTTCCTAAATAGACGAAATTATCCACAACTTCAAAGTTATGACTGTCAACAGTGACGTGAGAGGCAAGTCGCGAGTGCGACGACTGTTTGTTTGATGACAGGAGATATTTCGTTTTGCCCTCGTTCACTACCAGACCCATTTTCTGTGCTTCCTTGTCCAGCCTAGAGAAAGCAGAACTAACGGCGCGGGTGTTGAGGCCGATGATATCAATATCATCGGCATACGCCAACAGCTGTACACTCTTATAGAAGATGGTACCTTCTCTGTTTAGTTCTGCAGCTCGAACTATTTTCTCCAGGAGCAGGTTGAAAAAGTCGCACGATAGGGAGTCGCCTTGTCTGAAACCTCGTTTGGTATCGAACGGCTCGGAGAGGTCCTTCCCGATCCTGACGGAGCTTTTCGTGTTGTTCAACGTCAGTTTACACAGCCGTATTAGTTTTGCGGGGATACCAAATTCAGACATCGCGGCATAAAGGCAGCTCCTTTTCGTGCTGTCGAAAGCTGCTTTGAAATCGACGAAGAGGTGGTGTGTGTCGATTCTCCTTTCACGGGTCTTTTCCAAGATTTGGCGCATGGTGAATATCTGGTCGGTTAATGATTTTCCAGGTCTGAAGCCACACTGATAAGGTCTAATCAGTTTGTTGACGGTGGGCTTTAATCTTTCACACAATACGCCCGATAGAACCTTATATGCGATGTTGAGGAGGCTAATCCCACGGTAGTTGGCGCAGATTGTGGGGTCTCCTTTTTTATGGATTGGGCATAGCACACTTAAGTTCCAATCGTTGGGCATGCTCTCGTCCGACCATATTTTACAAAGAAGCTGATGCATGCTCCCTATTAGTTCTTCGCCGCCGTGTTTGAATAGCTCGGCCGGTAGTCCGTCGGCCCCTGCTGCTTTGTTGTTCTTGAGGCGGGCAATTGCTATTCGAACTTCTTCATGGTGGGGTAATGGAACGTCTGCTCATCGTTGAGTTAGTTTAAGAAAATTTCAAACATATTGAAGACAATTTTTATAATTACTACAGTATATCGAGATTGGCAACCCTGCGTTGTGAGAGAGCAATCTGCTGACTCCTTTTTACGGGGAAAACCCCAAATCGTTGGAAATCCTATGGTAAGCGGGGTGTAGAAGCGGTGTTGGTTAATCATTTATATTGCGCTCTCATAAGATTCATTTGGGCACAGTGGCGGATCCAGAAATTTTTTTTTGGGGGGTAAGGGGTTTTACGAAAAGTTTTATTACTCAACGCAAAAATAGGCATGAGGATAGTTGAATTGCGAAAAATCATATTATACTGTTGAAAAGAATGAGTTAATTATGCAACGACCGGAGAAGGGTTAGCAAAACCGAAATGAAATATCTTTTGAAAGTTGGCATTGACTGAGTGGCGAATTTCATGGTGCCCAAGCATTCGTAAAATTGATTAGCGATTTAAGTACATTGCATGGCACATAGCTTTAATCTTACAATCAACTCAGCCTGCGAAGTTGTTGGTATCAGAAATGCACTAGGAACAATTGGATCGTTACACAACTTTTTTCGTTGGCCAAAACGATTGGAAGTGTTGAAAAGGGAAATTGAGAAGTCTGGAAATGAATGTCGAAAACAAAAACTGAAATCTGTATTCCCAACAAGATGGGCTGAAAGCCATGAAGCCGTATCCACATACATTGAATTGCATCCGTTCGTGATTAAATCATTAGAAAGAATCGTAACTTGGAAGGATCCGGAGACTTCAACTACGGCCTCTCAGCTCGTCGCTGCGCGTACAATCGCCTGATGAAGATCTCGCAGAAGCCATTAGATTAGCGGACGGCGCTTTAAAAGAGTTCGAAAAAATGCAACAAAATGCCGAAAAAACTTTTTTTTGATTTTTAATAACGTTGGAGAAGTATGCACCGAACTAGGTTCAGAAATAAAGGTACCACGCTACAGTAGTCGCCAAATGAATCGCTTCAATTTGAAAACGAACGACGCTGAGGCATACTATCGCATTGCTTTTTATATTCCCTTTCTTGATACTTACATTGCTCATTTGAAAAGCCGCTTTCTTGACTACAGATCAGTGTTAGAAAATTTTTGTGTATTTTTCCCAAAGTACGAATTTGGCGCTAAAAAAGCTCGAGAAATATTTTCTTTTTATGAAAGGGTGATCAACTGATCAAAACAAAACTATCTTGCGGAGGTGAAAATGTGGAAACAGCGAACTTCAGGCAAGCATTTTCGGAATGCTTTCGAAGCTTTAGAAGCAGTGAACAAAACGTCTTTTGGGAATGTTTTCAAGATTTTACGCATATTGGCGTTATTGCCTGTTTCAATAGCATCACCGGAAAGAAGTTTTGCAAGTTTAAAGAGAATTAAAACCTATTTACGAAATACGACAGGTCAAGATTGACTTAATGGTCTAGCATCAATGAATATTCATAGGAATATTAATCTGTCAGTTGATGAAATACTAGAAGAATTCTTTCAAAAACCAAGGAAAATATAACATGGAATGTGAGATCCCGTGTATCCAATTATTCACTGAGCTTCAGCGATACTGATACGAATAACAACAAAAATCTTGTAACTTATTATAATTGCTTATTATTTGTTGTGATTTTTTTGATCAATAACCTCATTCCAAACCCATATCAACAAACATATATTTTTCTCTGAGTTTAGGGGGTGTTTTAACACCAAAAACCCCCCCCGTGGATGCGCCACTGTTTGGGCATATGTGTTTGAAGAAACAGTCATTCATAAACTGAAGTTATTATTGAAATTACTTTTTATAAGAAAGTTTAAAGAAATAACCTGGTTTAAAACTTTTTGCTTCGAAAATTATATCTATGTATGTTTGAAAGTACCTACACTTGTGAACAGTTTTTTTCAATAATGCAATTAAACAAGCATAAAATAAGAAGTAGGTTATTTGATTTAACACTAAAACTACCAAACTTTTGTCGAAGCTATTTCTACCAAAACCAGTCAAAATGACTGGTCTTTAAAAAATACGTAATTGTAAAGTTTATATAATAGTTTATTTATTTGTTACAAGATTGGTTGCTTACAAAAGGAATTTTGTGCTGTGTAGTAGATTCGTGATTCCTGATTTCTGGATATCTTTTCACCTGTTGTTTCTCTATATAAGATCTAGGCATTTATGCCCGCTAAGTCTAAAATATTAAAAAATACATGGAGTAGCCATCTTCTTGATCCTGATTCTACGCTATATTTCTTTGCCATTTGGTCTGTAATATCTACGCCAAACTTAGTTTTATTATGAAACTCAACTGTTTCAGGTAATAGCTTGTTACTTTTATGAACTCTGACGGATTTATGTTACGAACTCAATATAAGTAGTACATTGTAAGAACGCACCCACTTGATTTATACAGTAATGAAGAAAATCGAACCATGTTATCCTTCTTTGTTCTACAAATTTTAGGCATTTCCCTTTTGTTTCCGCGTATAGTGCCAATCAATGTTGTTTCTGACTAGCAATTTAGCAAAAAAACTTCTTCTTGGGTACCGCATACTTCATTTTCAATTTCTCGATCACTGTCATAGATTTCATCATCTTCAATATCAGAGAATTCCATTGCTATGTATGTATATCGTTCAGATTTTCCAAAATTTCAGATATTTTCAAACGCTTTGTCATTTTCAGGGCTTATAAAACTAAAATCACAAATAATGCTTACGTAAAGATTATAATTGTAATAATAATAATGCCGTTTATTATAAACTAGCTGACCCCGCAGTCGTTGTCCTGCGTGAAATTATGTGTTTAGAAGTGAAAAAGTTGAATTTATCATTTCACTTTTTTTCAAGGTATCGCAGCTTGATAAACAACATTTTTTGGTTTCTGTTGTATAGAAAAGATGGTTCTCCAACTCGTGAGCAGGCCACGTATATCTGGCCGAGTGAAAAACATAGCATTTCCAAATGTATACCATACACTATGCGACTATCCTTGTGTCTCAAATGCAATTTTCACTGGAAATTGAATAGGTTTGAGCTGAAATGGCAAATCGTTAGAGCTCAGAGGAATTCGTAGAATCAAGCATTCTGTCCCTTTGTATTCAATAGCTGCGTCACAATCAGTCAGGTTCCATTACACAGTTTCGGCGCCTGAAG
Organism: Bactrocera tryoni; assembly: GCF_016617805.1. Lineage (NCBI taxonomy): Eukaryota > Metazoa > Arthropoda > Insecta > Diptera > Tephritidae > Bactrocera > Bactrocera tryoni. Next base: position 45,356,946 of record NC_052502.1, read on the forward strand.
ATTGTGGAACATAATAACCACAGATCCAACTTTGAGACGCAATATGCGGTGGCATACCAAGCCTATTCAAAGAATTTAGAAATTCCACGATCGATCAATTTGTATGAGCGCAAGTCTCCCGGAATTTGACTTTGAATCTTCCAGTTTAAGTCAACAATCGGTATTTTTGGCAGCTAACAGCGCGTGCACTTAAGGAATTGTAGTTACGATAATTTGTCCAATGTCCGAATATTCGTTATGAGTTCATCTTTGGTGAATTGCTAAAGGGAAGATGGAATTGATATCAAACCTCCGGAAGTATCAACCGGAATTTACCCATTTCCAATTCTTAGCGAATACGATGTAAAATGTCTTCGGCAATGTCATTTTTGTTCGTATTCCATAATTGACGCCAATTTGATGGCTGATCATCGCGAAAAGTGTGCGAACTTCATTCCAGTGATTATCATGTTCCAGCAATTGTAATTGTATGTATAATATCAAGATATTTCCGAACAGAGCAAGTTCTCGCAAACGGTTCATTGACGAAAGTTGAGAAAAAACTCGTAAATGTTAATTTTGTTGCTGCGGATGTGTTCTCTGTCTGTACTGTATTCTCTGAGTTGAAATAGACTATTTAGTCATTCTCCAAATTAACTGCGAGACGCACAACAGTCGGAAAACGTTCATGAATCGCAAAAGTAAATATCATACAAATCGCTTTATTGCAGTTCACGTATCGACCGTATCGTTCAAGATCAGTAACCGCCATGTTGCTTCCTTTGGGGACGTATTTACACACGTATTTTATCGATTACACCAAACTGTAATACGCAACATTGACATGACTTTTGAATGTGAATTAGACAACAGTGGCGAATATGGTAAGATCCATATGTTGTCGACTTCGATGTGTTGTTAACTTCGATATTCTAGCCTCTAAATTGAATGCTAAATGTTCTTCCATTGTCATCTGGTGAGCGACGCTGATATATTGGATATCCATCATTTCTAGTTTGTGTTTCCGAAAGAAAAGCACCTGGATAGTGTTTCGTTCATTTATTGTCAGACATACAAACCGAAGTGGTATTGTGATGTCCGTAAGGTACATGAACCATATTGGTTTCGTATAATTCTGCTTCTATCTCTGGATCAGGAATTTCCGCAGAAATGATTTAATCAATTTGATTTGGTGTAACCACCATCCACCATCCACCATCCAAAGAAGAATATGTGCGTGCGGCAAACCTCTCTTTTGCCACTCAACAGAGTACATCCAGCATCTAACAGCACCATATATAGTATACGCTGTTTTAAGATAAAGTTTACAAAACATCGCAACTGTTGTTTGAAAAGTTGTCCTCTGACATCGTGACGATCGTTTGCTGATTGCCCGCGATCCATAATTTCATTCGTATGTCATCGCATCCTGGGAATACTCGGTCATGTGCCATGGGCTGTCAATATACATACTTATGTTGATGCCAAAACGAACGCGACCTCTTCGTGGCATCGTAACAAATTTCAATCTGTAATTGAGCACTTTGTGTGAAACACACATAACATTTTCATGGAATAAATGTCAATAATTTTTTTTTGAATAACCGGAATAAAGAAAGCAAACGACAAATTTGACAATTGAAAAACAAAAGGAAAAAAGTTGGAAACAAAAATTTTTGTATAAAAAAAAAATATTTTTTTGGAATTGTCCAACTTTCCGACTTTTCCTCACGAAAAGCATACGTTTTTTTTATTTCTAAACTTTCCTCGATCCACAGCGAACAACCTCTTAAAATTTCATCAAGATTGCTTCAGCTGTTCTCGAGCATTAGCGTTACTAACAGCATTCATTCGTTTGTATGGGAAAAAGAAAAGGGCTCTTTTTAGGGGTTTTCCGGCAATTATTCGAATTTTTTTCACCATAAAAACCATCCTTGAGCCTCAACGAACGTTTTAAAAAAAGAATTGGCAAAATTGGACCAGGCGTTTTTGAGTTATGCGCCAGCATTTAAAATCATGTTCGTTTTTATTTCCTTTTTAAAATCGTATTTGAAAATATATTTTCTTCATAAGTTTTTTTACGGAAAATTTTCCAGAATTTTCTTAAGTATTCTCCTTGTTTGGGCGGAGGCCTGTCCGAATTGGTGGTAATCACCGAAATCGGTCCAGGCGTTCTCCAGCTATAAGCGTAGTAACTAACGTCACTTTCTTTTATATATGTATATAGATTATATAACTATTCTATTATCATAACACATTCAACGTCTCCAGATCTAAATGAACGACTTAATATATTTTCGAAAATTTGTCAAAATTACTAGTGTGGTAGTTCTAGTGTTAAATTTAGGTACAATAATACGTGTGGCTACATCAAATGAGATTAAACCAAACATAGTATTTATTATTTAAAATAAACTAAATTAAGTGCTGTTATAAAGACATATTAAAAAATGATAAAATAAAATATTTATTATCCTTTTTATTATTTGTCTTACATTTTATAAATTTATAGTTATAATAACTAAACTTAAAATTGTTAAGCAATTTTACAATTATTACCCACAGTGCAACTTTCCATATATGTGCGCGCTCTCATTTGTAAACATGGAGTGGTAAAATACGTTGCTCTTATTTCCGCCTTCATGTTTGCCCGCGATGATCCCCTCATCTAGCCCTCACAATGTGCACGCGTGTGCGAACGGGGCAAAATGGGGCTAATATGCCCACCCCTGGCTTAATGTAACATAATGTCCTATAGCTAAAATTTTGTTCATGTGCATACTTACAAATGCAGCTATATAATAAATATGAATAATTAAAAAGGTGAACGCATCTAAATAGTTTAATACTTACCGAGAGTGATATCCACTATTTTTAATTTTGTTAAAGCCTTTTGCTTGCTTTCCCATTGCAGTTGTATAGCCACACCAACTCGTAGCTAAATAATGACTGCATTACCTTCTCTATCGCCCCCTTGGTAGATTTTAGGTTTAGGATGATGGCCGCCGAAAAATGTATAATTATCTATTAATATTTATATATGTATGTATGTGTAAATGGAAAGAAAGACAAACTTATCACAGCGTCAGCGTAAGCTTGGTGTGAAAGGTGCTCCTCTACCTTCAGCATTGTTTCCTCTGACAACATGGGGAGCAAGCTTTGCAACATAAGCTGCTCCTCACTCACCACGTTGCCAGTGATGCGTCTTACACTGCGGTGGGTTTTTACAGAGAGTACCTTACACTCCCGCAACAATTGACTTTGTGCTTGCATCTTCGCACGTTCGGACATCTGAAATTTAAAATTATAATTAATTGAAATAATTTTATTTCAATAAATACATTCTCAGCAAGAGCACTTTCTACAGCTGATAGCAGATTTATATTGTCTTCTTGTCGAGATTCTATTCTACCAAGGGTGTCAAGAATGTTCTACAGTACCAACGCAGTATCGCAACTTTTATTAGGTTGGAGTTGGGTGGCTATCCGCAGGGGTTCGGCGATATGGATAATATGATACGAGACTCTCGCATTGGCTCTCATTTTTCTCTCAAACGCGTTCCCTGATTATTTGACAGTGAAGGAGATCAGGGAATTTCGATCAGCTGATTTTAGAAAAGGCGGGATGTCAGAAGTAAACCGCTATAATTACTTGTCGAAATTAGTGTGAAATGAAATTTCATTGAACTGTGCGAACATATTTTGGCAAAATAAATGTTTATGTAAATTAATTAATGATTTTGCAATTTAGCATTTACATATGTATGCATTTTCAAAGTGTTTAATTTAGTGTATTGTATAATTTATTAAATACCCAATCTAAAATTTTTCAGCAGTGGCGTCATTGGCGAATGTTATAAAAAATGCAAGTTTTGACAGCTCTCTCTCGAATCAAAGAGTCTCGTATCATATTATCCATGTCGGCGATACGAAAACGGCTCAATTCTTCTCCTATAAGGAAAGTTACAATTATTACAATAAAAAACATATAGTAAGTAAAATAAAGTCATTTTACCATTTCGCTGCCGTGCACTAATGCTCTCCGATGAGGAGGAGTCAACCAGAAAAGAAAAAATTCATTTATGCATGCAAAATTATAAAATAAATTATGGAATAGAGGAATTAAAATAAATTTATTTCCTATTGGAATAGAAAAATACTTAAATTCAAAATCTACTTTTTTAATAATTTGAATGTCTTCATCTATAATTTCACCTACTAGAATACCTAAACCAGATGGGGATACCAAACGCTCTCTGAAAACATCACCAACTTTTGTCAAAATAACACAACCAAAAGTATCTGGTTGGTTTTGTTGGTTGACAATTTTCAAAGACTCTATTTTATTGCTAAAAAAGAAACTAACTTTTTTGCAATTAATAATAAACTTATCTATTTGAGGAATTTTGCTAGAATCCGTAAAATTGACGGTATTCTGTAGGCTTCCAGTTTCTTATTTCGTCCAGATCTCTACTGCGTCTTCATTTTTGTTACGTTCCATCTCTCAACAAGCAACTGAAGAAGTTTCTTAGTAACACCTTAATCAACTAAATGAATGGGATCTAACCGACATTAAGAAACCATGCACGAATTACTGCTTAAATTCGTCTAAATGATGACTTATATCTACTCTTACTTCTACGGTTTGTAAGAAACGCACCCTTCTTTCTTTATAAATCTCTTCCTGAACGTATTTAGGGCAGCTATTCTTCCCAGCGTGTGACTTTACACCAGTCACAAATGCGCTAGCTAGTTAAATAATAATAATATTGTGTTTATTATTTTATCTATTTGTTGAGTTTTATATCTCTACCTTCACGTTTGATGGCAATACTAAGACTAGAGGACATTAGGTTTGATTACAAATATTTGTACTATCGACAGAACATTAATGTTGTTCTGTTGTGTTCTTATTTTAAGATGATAAATATATTTGGATAAGTTCTTATCTATTAGTAATAATTACAATACATTATTATGTGTCATGATACATGTTTTTATGTTTACAGCTGATAAGGATTTTTTGATATATTTGGGTTCGGGAGTATGATAAGGAATGTTATCTTCCTGAACTTTCCCCTCTGTTAAAATGAATGTCCTCATTTCCAAAGCGCTGTGTTTAGAGTCGCTGTACTTCCATTTCATATACCTGCTCGAAAGCTCGGCGTTTTTTGGCTTCTTGTTTAATCTGGTAACATTTACATGCCTTTACTGAGGCGTAGCATAACTTAAAAATTGTAAAGGGCGTTCCTCGACAGGAATTAGGTATTTGTACATTTCTTGTATATTTTTTATTCGATTTGGATTCTAATATTTTCATAATTTTGATTTGTTCATTTTGATGAAAATGTATAATATTTTTTATTTCTTGGCCATGGTTAAAATATGTCTTATTATATAAAGTAGTGCAATTTTAAACTGAATTAATTTTGTGCCTGTAATATTTTGGACCTTCCATATATGGTTTCCGTCAATTATAATATTTCCGTGATCTAATATTAATAATGGCACATTGTTTTCTTGAACAATATTACAATATGTTTTGTCCTTATGTAGTAAAGGGATGGTACAATTATCTTGCAATTCTTGTTTAAAAATATTTATTCCTACATTATTCTTACACTTACTTACACACTTTTCTTTCAATTTGCAAATTTACATGTTGTAGGCTAACGGAATTAAATTGTATAATTTACATGTATTATTAATAAGAGGGTAGTTATATATTGTGATTATCGCATTCCTGTACATACAAACGTGGATACCCGAATATTCTAATATATTTATGACAGGAACATCAAAAATTTCATTTGAAATCAACTCGTGAATTTTGTTCAAGTTTAAAGTTCCACAGTAAAAATTTCCATTTCTAGCAAAATTAATTGTGTTTGTAATTGCCTTTAACTCTTTGTAAACTTCTCTGATTACAAATTCTTCTACAACAGATTTCGGATCTAATCTTTCTAATAATTTTACAAACTGAGAGTGAGAGTGTGAGAAATTTTATAATTGAGCCTAAAAAGTTTAGCCTGTAGTTTGTGGGTATTAATCCTGATTTTAAACTCTCTATTTTACTGACAAGAATAGCCTCGTATTTTCGTACGGTGTAAGTATAGTCGTTAAATTGGCTAAGTGGTACAAAAATTGTCTGTCTTCAAGTAAATACACTAGGTATGTCTGTAAAAAGAAGAAGTTAAAACAAATTTTCTATTACTGAGGTCTGTCACTAAATCTGCAAACGAGGAGTGTAAATAATATTATAATACCGCCGTACATGCTGGAGCTTGTCTTCGAATGCTGTCCTTATGGATAATTTTTCTTCTCTTAGTTTGAATGGTTGCACCACGATTTTCTTTTACAGTATGTTTTTTATATTTATTGGCACTTTTATTCCGTCTGTCCATTCGGGAATATAGTTTATCACCTGACTTATACATATATAATTGTCTTTCTATCTTTATTGGGATAATTTAATACTCTTCCTTGATTTTTGAGTAAAATATCTTCTATTTCCGGATACTTTTCCCGATTGAAGAATACGCCTTCCGGTTTGTATCCTGTAGTTCAATGGATAGTTTTATTGTACTGTCGTACCGCGTTAAACAATTCTTCGCCAGGAGCTGTTTTGTTTTCGTTAGCTAAACTTGTCGAAATTTCGTTTAGCATACTGTGAACCCGTTCAACTTGACCGTTCGTTGTTGAATGGTGTATTGGAGTCATTGCATGTGTCTGTTATACACTGCCTTCACTACGTTGCATGAGTACATAGAGGAAATATTATCTCAAGTGTACCAAACATCTTATGACTGATCACGAAAATGTGTTCGTAGCATGAACAATAATATATACATCAGCTCCATTGATAAGTACTCAAAATATTGTTACTTACGAAAACTGGAAAACAAACTAAATTGTCAATGTGTTCGTAGCATTCTCGTTATCAGTGAGAAGATGTTTGGTATACTTGAGATAATATTTCCTCTATGTACTCATGACAATTTAGTTTGTTTTCCAGTTTTCGTAAGTAACAATATTTTGAGTACTTATCAATGGAGCTGATGTATATATTATTGTTGATGTGAGATACATACATATATCCATTTGGATGTATTCCCCTACTTTGTTGGAATTGGAGTATTCCTATAGGTTGTTTGTTTGGATGTCTTTCATACTTGTGTTGTAAACAAATTTCACATTTTATTGTTTATGTTCTACACATTTCCTTCACGTTGAGCCAAAAATGTGTATGTAAAACTTCCTGTGTGGTATTTTTATAATTGTGGTGAGCACGTATGTGTGTCTTTACCACTAGTTTCTTTTGTTCGTCTATGTTTATAATATCAATCAATAGATTTGGTGATATTACAAATATGCAAGTTGGAAAATTAGCAATAATGTCATCTTTGATATGAAATAATATTTTTTCATCTATTTTTAAAACGTTCGTGACAGTTGATCTTGCTTCTTCTTTTAATTTTTCTATTAAGTCATTCTTGTCTTTGTAGTGGATTGCATGACGTACTCTATTTGGAAAAATTGTTTTCGTTGATACGCCTACGTTTGCTGGGTCATAAATAGATACAATTTGATTTTTAAATGAATTCAATGGTTGTTTTACCCTTTTGAAATGTTCTACAGGTGATCTTTCTGCCGAATGTTGAGAACAATCAGTAGTCGCATTTATTTGTGGTCTTGGTAAAGCGTCTGCTACAACAATTTGGTGTCCTGGTTTATAAACATGTTTTGCTCCATATTCTTCAATTAAATTTTTCCACCTTTTTAATTTCGTATTCGGATTCTTGTCTGGTATTGAATATATGAGGGACTGATAATATGTGTAAATAGTTAAATTTGCTACCCCATATATGTAGAATCTACATTGTAGATAGTTTCGTAACTTTTGAAGTGACCAAACTATGGCTAATAGTTCTTTTTCATTTGTGCTATAATTCTGTTCAGTATCATTTAATGTTTTTGAAATGAAGGCAATTGGTTGTTTATTTTGAGATAGGACTGCCCCAATAGCAAAATTACTTGCATCAGTAGTTAAATAGCAAAATTACTTGCATCAGTAGTTAAATCAAATAGTTTCGAGAAATCTGGTTGAAGGCGTTCTGTTTGTTGCCAAGTGCTATTTTTATTTTTTGCAGTGCATCCAGTGCTGCCTCGTTTAATTTTATGTCTACTTGATCTTGATCTCCTTGATCTCCTCCTAAATAAATAGTTAAGAGTTTAGTGATAGATGCAAAATTCCTAATAAATTTTCTATAATAAGTAGCTAATCCTAAAATTGACCTTAGCTCTTTAAGAGTTTTGGAATTGGGAAATTTTTTATTGTTTCAATCTTGTTTGGATCCACAGTAATCCTATTATGCTAAATGATGTGGGCAAGATACTCGACTGAGTCTTTAAAAAAAAATGTGACTTTTCATCTGAAATTTTCATATTGACTTTATGTAGTGCATTTATTATAGTTGAAACTTAATGGAAATGGAATGGAAATAAGTTCAATATGTTCTTCGGGTGAGGAAGAAAACATTAATACATCGTCTATATATACAGTACATATGCAAATTTACCAATATATTAGTTATTATATCCACTTCACCATCACATAAAATATTAATATAAACATACATATATACATATTTACATACATACATACATGTACACTTAAACATACTTACGTCGTTAAAATAAACTAAGTTCTTTTGTTGTTTTCCACTTAATTGTGGGTAACGTATTTTTCATAAGAGGCATCGAACTCTGTAATTTTATCATTTGTTTATAAAATAGTCGAAATTGCATTGACACTATTTGTAACCAAATTCTAAAGAATTTTAAGTGCATTTCCGCTTTGCTGCAAGTATGTTTTTACGATCGACATTCTTAAGAGGCGTTGCACTTATTGATTTTGCTGATAAGAATTACTTAGATTTTTAATCGTATTTTGCTTTCTGTCTTTACTAGTGATTTCGTATTTAAGATTAAGAATTTTTGTAAACTAAGTCAGTAATATTCTTTGATTCAATAAAGATAGAACTACATGTTCTTGAGAGAAATATTTTAAATAATGTTTTAATTTATATTCTCGTAAGATATCGTCTACGCATCGTTGAAAGATTGAGGGTGCGTTTTTCAACCCAAACGGCATTCTATCAAACTCATACTTTGCTCCATTGACTGCAAAAGCGGTATTTTCTCTATCGGATTTCTTTATTAAAATTTGATGGAATCCTGATTCTAACTCTATAGTTGAAAATAAATTTTGGATAGTCATATTTATTTCAAGTATTGGATATCTATATGTGTTTGCCTGAGCTTTAATTTTTTTAAATCAACTACCATTCTCCTTTTTGGCTTACCGTGTTCGTCAGTGCCTTTTTTTTAGAACAGTCCATATGAGCGAATTATATGGGATTTTACTTGATTTAATAATTCCATTTTTTAATAACTCGCTAATTTCTTTATTCACAAAGTCGTTATCCGCAATGGGATATGGATATTGTTTTGTCCATATTGGATCCTCTGGGTCCGAATTGTCGCCTGAATATTTGTAGTGAAAGTAAGAGTTTCACTTATTTGAACGTTTTTGGCATTAGTTTTCTAATGTTTTCTTCGTATTGAGGGTTATTGATAGTAAAATTAATTTTTTTGCTCTACGTTATGGGTCACTTCCTTCTGGTACTTTAAACTATATTCAAATAAATTCTCTTCTGCTTTAAGAATTCTAAGACCCTGTTCTTCTAATATCATATCATATCATTTCATATAATTCTGCTTCTCTCTCTGGATCAGGAATTTCCGCAGAAATGATTTCAGCAATTTGATTTGGTGTAACCACTATCCAAACCTCTCTTTTGCCACTCAACAGAGTACATCCAGCATCTAACAGCACCATATATAGTATACGCTGTTTTAAGATAAAATTTACAAAACATCGCAACTGTTGTTTGAAAAGTTGTCCTCTGACATCGTGACGATCGCTTGCTGATTGCCCGCGATCCATAATTTCATTCGTATGTAATCGCATCCTGGGAATACTCGGTCATGTGCCATGGGCTGTCAATATACATACTTATGTTGATGCCAAAACGAACGCGACCTCTTCGTGGCATCGTAACAAATTTCAATCTGTAATTGAGCACTTTGTGTGAAACACACATAACATTTTCATGGAATAAATTTCAATAATTTTTTTTTGAATAACCGGAATAAAGAAAGCAAACGACAAATTTGACAATTGAAAAACAAAAGGAAAAACGTTGGAAACAAAAATTTTTGTATAAAAAAAAATATTTTTTTGGAATTGTCCAACTTTCCGACTTTTCCTCACGAAAAGCATACGGTTTTTTATTACTAAACTTTCCTCGATCCACAGTGAACAACCTCTGAAAATTTCATCAAGATTGGTTCAGCTGTTCTCGAGCATTAGCCTTACTAACAGCATTCATTCGTTTGTATGGGAAAAAGAAAAGGGCTCTTTTTAGGGGTTTTCCGGCAATTATTCGAATTTTTTTCGCCATAAAAACCATCCTGAGCCTCAACGAACATTTAAAAAAAAGAATTGGCAAAATTTGTCCAGGCGTTTTTGAGTTATGCGCCAGCATTTAAAATCATGTTCGTTTTTATTTCCTTTTTGAAACTGTATTTGAAAATTTATTTTCTTCATAATTTTGTTTTGGGAAAATTTTCCAGAATTTTCTTAAGTATTCTCCTTGTTTGGGCGGAGGCCTGTCCGAATTGGTGGTAATCACCGAAATCGGTCCAGGCGTTCTCCAGCTATAAGCGTAGTAACTAACGTCACTTTCTTTTATATATGTATATAGATTATATAACTATTCTATTATCATAACACATTCAACGTCTCCAGATCTAAATGAACGACTTAATATATTTTCGAAAATTTGTCAAAATTACTAGTGTGGTAGTTCTAGTGTTAAATTTAGGTACAATAATGCGTGTGGCTACATCAAATGAGATTAAACCAAACATAGTATTTATTATTTAAAATAAACTAAATTAAGTGCTGTTATAAAGACATATTAAAAAATGATAAAATAAAATATTTATTATCCTTTTTATTATTTGTCTTACATTTTATAAATTTATAGTTATAATAACTAAACTTAAAATTGTTAAGCAATTTTACAATTATTACCCACTGGCTAAATGGGTATCAGCCTTCCCACTTCTGCCCGTCAACATCATCCCGCACATCTACGTATGCAACACTGAGTCGCCACATTCCCCACACTCATCATCACTTTCCTCGCATCATCCACTACGCTCTAACACACACAATGACATCACACACCATCACCTACTTTCGCCGAAGAAAAATACAAAAGGACGGACAACTTGTTAAAAAAGACATTCTGGCGCTACGACATCGGCCTAATCGACACGATTCCTCTTTTTGGCGAACGTCTTTACCTGTTTTTTCTGCGAAAATCACGTTAACTCATAAGATTTTGTAACCTTTATGAGGCGAAAATTTTAAATTTTATTGTGCGAGCATCTCATTTAAAAATTATAATTATACATACCTATGTGGCGAAAATAAATATAACGTTTACATTTATTGTACTTTAAAAGTTTTTTTTTTTTTTTTTTTTTTTTTGCGGGTGAGGGGGTGGAAAATGCCTTCCGCATCATCGGTGCTATCGTCACAGCAGCGGTATGTGCCACTTGCAGGTCACTAAAAACCCCCCCTCTAAGGAACCGTCGCCCACCCTGGGACCGCGTTTGCATTACTTCAGGGTGGCGCGTTCCATTTTTTTCATTGAG